>NC_041806.1:50164585-50307085 GCF_900964775.1 Scleropages formosus
TGGGCTGGGCGGCTGTGCTCTCCGCTTGCTTCAGCCAGTCCTCAAAACGTGAGAAGTCATCCAGGAACTTCTGCCACAGCCTCCCTGTCTCCTCAATCCTATGTTGACAGTGAAACACATGACACGGTTGAAGAGGGTAAGGTCTCTCATTATGCCCCTCCCCCCTCAGGGAGGGCAGCTGCTGGCTCTCCGACTGTGCCATGGAGACAGACTGAGGCAGATGCAGAGACTCACACAATATACCATTGAGAAGTGTTCTCTGCAAACAAGTGCAAAAGCACTCTTAAGAGAGAGGCCCAAGATTGTGACATGACCATTTCACCCTCTTCACTCTGTTGAAGGAATTTAGAAGAGGAATGCTCCACCAACAATTTGAATCAGTAACCTTCTGGCCAACTCACTTGAGTCTCCTCTCCATCGATGTTGCACAAATGCTCCTCCAGCGACGGTCCAGGCTACGTGTGGCCTGCTGGATGGACTCGCACTCAACTTCTGTGGAGCAGGCATCGCAGTCATGCAGCAACACCTCACACAGGTTCAGCACTGAGGACACGCCTGTGCTGTGTTTCTCGATGTCCTTCTGGAGGTCCTGCAGAGTGATTAGACGGTCAGGAGAAGTTCTCCCTCATACCACCATTGCAAAACACCATCCTTTCAAACCTCTCTGAGCAGGGCTTCACCCAGTCCTTCTGTCCTGTCCTACCTGCTGCTGTTGAAGTTTCCTCTGGATCTCCTCAGCGTCACAGGTCTCGTAGACGATGGGCCGTGACAGCTGCGTCTCCATGTGGGACAGCCAGGAACGTAGACTGCTCATATTCTTGTCAAGCTGCTGTACTGCCACGAGTGTCTCATGCAGCTTCTTGACCCTGCAGAGAGGCAGCGATCAGGCTCTACCACCTGAAAATGCCATTACCTCTCTACTGCAGTCCCTGAATGGCTCACACACAGTCCACTCAAAGCGCCAACCCTAACACGTCATCCAACACACTGTCCCACACATAAGTTCAAGAACGAGTTGATGCAAAAGCAAGAAACACCATGAGGAAATAATACTGCTAACTTTGCAGGTCCCCATGAGACTCTCAAGAATGTAGACACACACAGCTCTTCACTCGTCAGACATTTCTCATTAAGCCCTGGGATCACAAACACACGTCAGGATTTAGCAGGACTGTGCAAATGTTTAAACCGTCAGGAACTGCACGAGCACTTCCAGAGGACAACTCAAGCGTAGAGACAATTGAAAACTGCAGCCCGAATCCAGCGAGAATTTCAGATGAGTTCAGATCCAGACGCTACCCATGGTACAGCTCTGGATATGGGAACGTAAACAGCGGAGGCAGTGTCGCCATGCTTGTTTACAAGCAGAACACAGATGACGTTTCCTGTAATCTTGCCATGTAGCGACCCTCAGCCCAGGATCAACCCTCAGCAACATGTGCCCAGCCGGAGCCGTGGAATACAGTATTACAGCCAGAAGACCCACTGAAACCAGTGTAAAGCGGAAAGACCCACAGTACTCCTATGACGCAGAGTTGAGTGTGGGCAAAGAAGTAAAAGCATTAGCAGATAAGTCCAGTGGTTGTAGGGAGTCTGAAAGCCAGTCCACCTGCCTGGAGACATCGCAGTCACACTCTGGCAGGTCTGCGTCTTCACTGCGGTGCCCCGCCATTTCATCTCTCTCTAAATCCAGCAACATGGGTTTGGACCGCTAGGGAACCTTCTGGAACAGCTGGCTCTTCTCTGGGCTCAGCAAGTCGACTTTCTGGTCCCTCTCGCAGCAGAGCGGGTCACAGAATGACTGCTGCCCCACCCCCGAGGTGACTCGTCACTCGTGCACTCAGTCTGAGCCACTGCCACTGGAGAGTGGCGCCAGTCACAAGTGCTCATGTGGCTAAATAAAACTGGGAGTCATTGGCATGTGCTGGCAAGCAGGAATGTCCATACAGACAGGCACGGCTGGGGAGGGGGTACAGTGCGCCACAGGGCTGCGGCTGACAGCTGTTCGGCAAGAGCAGAAGAATGCTTGTAGTGGGGGGAGAGTGGAAACAGGAACTCTCACTTTCCTCAGGGGGGGCTACGCAATTCAGTGACCCTACTGATCCCAAAACTCAACTAACCCTGCGAGGGGGGTGGGATTTGCTGCTCCTCAGTGGTGGTGTCGGTCCACTTCTAACACACGGCTCAGTAACTAACTCTAGCTGACAAATACAGAAAGGAGGTTTAGAACAAGTCCAAAGCCAGCCTCTGGAGGTCATGACACAGTGGACAGCTGCAGGACGGGTGTAACCGAGTGCGGTCAAGCAAAGCTGCCTTGCTCACCTGGCTCCGATCAGATCTAGCAGGTGTTGCCAGCGTTCGTTGACCTTGTTGAGTTTGTTGCCAATTTCCGTGGCCTTGCCCTCATGGCTGGCCTTGGCCAGTCGCTCGCCCATCTGCTGCAGCTGCTGTCGGTTCACCTGCGACATAGCAATCTCCTCCTGGTAGTCCTGCCACAACACAGGTCAAAGGTCAGCCTGGTCACCCTCCCACAGGAGGCAGTGCCAACATCACTCTATTTATGTATTTTACAGGCGACAGCTCACAAAAATGATGGTTGAACACAAATTATTACAGTTGCTGTCATTTGTTAAAAACAATCTTACTTTATATGTTAAAATCATTTGTCCATAAGTGTTCATAGTTTACGTTGATATTGCTAGGCTGAGTCTCTAATGGGTGTAGGAATTAAGTGCAATACATTAAACAGTCATCACTGAACTACACCAGTTTTTGATCTCATTATGATTTTTACTGCTTTGTCATAATTTTAACTGTTTAAACTGCCAACAGGCAAAGTTGTGTGAAAGTCAGCAGCCTGTAGATGTCTCAATACGGTGTTCTTCACACACACCAGTCAGTACCTTTTGGAGCTTGTTTATCATCTCCTCGATGCTGATATCGCCGTTCTGGGACACCTTGCTCTCCATTTGTGTCAGCCACTCACAAAGCTCCTTGTTCTTCTCGTTGAAGATCGCCCACTCGTTCAGCTTCTCGTTCACCTGTTGTCTGCGGAGGCCCAGCTGTAGGGTAAGGTAGGGTAGGGGAATTAAATGCGATTCACAAAAGCAGAAAAGCCAAAAGTTTTACAGAAGAATTCTGTAGGTGTTAGTACTCCATATTTTCCTTACACATGTACTTTCTAAAGTTTCTGTAGCTGAGAAGTTGCGACCTGTGTGTACCCTCCAGTCCAAGAGACGAAATGTACCCCAAGAAAACAGTCTGAGACCACTTTAATTCAGCTCACCTCCAGGGTATCTACAGCTTGTATGAATTGTCAACAATTGGCATTAAACAGGAGTTTGTAGAGACATTGGATCGTTTCTTAAATTTTAACATACCTCAAAGTAAAAAAAAATTATAGATTTTTTAGAAAACCATTTTCTATTTGTCTTACTTGCTTCAGCTAATTTATTTTCAGTCTTTACGATTACTGTGTTACTTCACTTTAGAGCTACTTCTTAACTAGTTTCTAGAACATCTTACTTGAGCGACACAGTTTCGTGTCATGCTAGTTGAGCACCTTGAAACTGAAACCCGACAGGAAGAGACACACGCACCGCAAATTCAGTAAATAGCTTTGTTTTTTGGGCACAGTCTGCTCTAAAATTCAGTAACAACCAACTGCCTTCAGTTCAGCCTTCAGACTCTCACCGAGAGAACGAAAGTGAATTACTGCAGCCTCATGCATCGTGCATGGTTCATCTTCTCAGGTCTGGTCTAGCACATTTATATTTACATTTGTTCATTTAGCAGACGCTTTTGTCCAAAGCAACACACATCTCAGCAAAAGTACAATTTATGTATTACATTAAGAGAAGGAAACATAGCTGCAGACATGAAAGTCTCAAGCAAACCTAGTTTGTTACCTACCACTTGCTGCACCAAGGTTCAATCGAGTAGGTTAAAATGTTATCAAATTAAAATGTTCTCAAAAGAACAGCAACAAGTTTGCATCAGAATCAGAAAGTGTATCAAGACACCATTTCACAGCATATGCGAAACACAGTATTATTTGATATTTTTAGCATGATTTCCAGCATCTGTTGAACTAGTCCCACTGCTACTCAGCACCTGATGCTGCCATCTGCTTTCATCTCGCTCTGCTGGATGATGAATGAACACTCAAAATGGCAAAAGGACACTAAGCTGAAGTGTAAGAATAAGAGCGAGGAGGTGTAACACACAGGACAAACAGCAGGCGAAGCACCGGTGTGAATCCATTACCTGCGATTGTATTTTTCATCCATGTTTGCTGCTTTTACGGATGCCGTCTGCTGCTAATGCCAGTCACGCATAGCTCGCTCACCTCGCTCTCTTGAGCAGTGCTCCGGATGTGGAGACTGCTCCTCAGGCCTACACACACTCTGCTGTCTGCAACCATTTACATCCGTCCTCAACCACCTGCTTTCCTCAAGTGGTGAGTGTACGGGGGAGGGTTTTTGAGCACCGTCAGCAGTCTTCTCAGAGCAGGCAAAGAATATGTGCTCAGACTGCTGATTTGGACATGCTTGTGTTACATTTATTCATTTGGCTGATGCTTTTCTCCAATTATTTACCCATTTACACAGCTGGGTAATTTTACTGGAGCAATTTTAGGGTAAGTACCTTGCTCAAGGGTACTACAGTTGGAGGTGGGAATCAAACTTGCGATCTTTGGGTCTAAAAGCAGCAGCTCTAATGACTACGCTACCTCTTCACTTATGAAGCTTACTTTTAGTACATTTTCCCATGCTCTATTCTGGACAGAGCTAGCATTACAAATTCTAAACCCATGCTAAGAGTACAGAATGAACACGGCTATATGGTCTAGAGATAGACTGAAAGGAGCTCTGTGGCCATAGCTAGGGTGAGAAAAGCGGTAGGAAGAATTGAGTGATGGAGTTCAAAAATGGAAGTGGACAGGAATGAGTGCGGGTTCGTGACGAGGGAGGATACCTGGTGGCCAATCTCATCCCACTGGCGCTGCAGCAGCTGGTTTCGTTCCTGCAACACAGCGAGATCATCTGCGCTGACACCACCCGACAGCACTCCCTTCAGGAGACGCAAATAGGCCAGCTCATCGGTCCAGTCTGTCAGTGTGTTCTCTAGCTCCTACAAAGACAACAGGACCTCAGCAATGGCAGCATTGGTATTTCATACTTTCATACACAGGATTTGTATAATCAAACAGCATTTCATACTGCCTTGTACACTTTAATTTACAGCATTATGGATTTAACAGTGCTTAGTTTTTTACTACTCAATATTTCTAGACGGAAGAGTATTTCACCATGGTAACATACCCATCATGCAGGCTATGAAGCTAGAGCACCGTACAGTATGTGACTGTGTGAATGACTGGGGATGGTAGGATGGGCATGGTGCTCCAGCAACAACCTTACCCTCAATGCCATGAAGACCAAAAAGCTCATTGTGGACTTCAGGAAATCTAACAGCAGCAGATACCCCCCTATCTACATCAACGGGACTGAAGTAGAGCATATCTTCAGCTTTAAGTTTCTGGGTGTCCACATCTCTGAGGATCTGTCCTGGCATCAGAACACCTCAATTCTAGTTAGGAAGGCGCAACAGCGTCTTTACTTCTTGAGAACACTGAAGAAAGCTCATCTGCCCCCTGAGATTTTAACTAACTTTTACCGCTGTATCACTGAGAGCATCCTGACAAACTCCTTCACAGTGTGGTATAGCAGCTCTACAGTATGCGAAAGAAAAGCCCTGCAAAGGGTGGTGAAAAACGCCCAACGCATCATTGGCACACAACAACCTGCCATTGAGCTTCTACATCAAAGCAGATGTTTGCGCAGAGCACATGAAATCATGAAGGACTCCTCACATCCCAGTCACAAACTGTTCAACCTCCTTCCATCCAGGAGAAGATACAGGGCCATTCGCACCAGAACCAGCAGGTTCAGGGCCAGTTTCTTCCCTACAGTCATCACCCTACTGAACTCTACACTTCACTGTTAGGTCACTGATGTCTCACTGACGCTTTACTATTTTTTAACTGCCTATAATAATTATGCAGTTCTGCTTCACCTTGTACTTCTGATGTTATTTCTATATAATAATAATTCTAATTGTAAATAATTGATAACTCATAGCATGTCCTAGTTATCTTTGTGTATATGTATATATGTGTCTATTATATGGATAAATGTATATATCTATATTTATATATGTATAATATAGATATATAATATGTATATTATCTGTACATACACTGTTGTATATACTCTATAGATATTTATATATATACATTTCTACTGGGGGGGGATGTGGGGATGCAGTGGCGTAGTCGGTTGGACCAGGTCCCCTTCTCTGGTGGGTCTGGGGTTTGAGTCCTGCTTGGGGTGCCTTGCGACAGACTGGTGTCCTGTCCTGGGTGTGTCCCCTCCCCCTCCAGCCTTACGCCTTGTGTTGCCAGCTTAGGCTCCGGCTCCCCACAACCCCATATGGGACGAGTGGTTCAGACAGTGTGTGTGTGTGTGTGTGTGTGTGTGTGTGTGTGTGTGTGTGTGTGTGTGTGTGTGAGAGAGAGTGTGTGTGAGACATTCCTACTGCTACCCGCTCAACAGCTTCTGTACATACTCTCTGCCATATTCTATTTATTTACTTGTTGTACATATATTTCTTATATTTAACTGCACTTGTTCAATTGCACAATTCTACTATTTGCACTTCTGGTAGATGCTAAACTGCACTTCGTTGCTGTGCACCTGTACTATGCAATGACAATAAAGTTCTATCTATCTGTACTGCCCCCAGACGGGGGGGGGGGGGGGGGGAGAGCAGGGGAAATGCTGAATACCTTGCAGCGCATCTGCTCTGAGTGCAGTGCATCCTGGTGGTCTGGCAGTGGTAGCGACAGCTTCCGTTTAAAGGCTCGCAATTTCTCCAGCAGTCCTCCAATTCCCTTCTCACACCTGTCCCACTCCTGCAGATACACAAGTACACACATTGGGGGGTGGATGAGCAACCTGGGGTAGCTTGTGGAGTAGGATAAGCATTGTGGGGTAGGATGTGACAGGACCCACCTTGAGCAAATGGTCCATCTCCCTCCTGCACTCATCAAGACGGGTGGACACGTGCCTCCAGCGCTCCTGCATGTCTGTGAGCTCTGCCTGCAGCTCAGCCTCCACTCTGCTGTCGGCCGACAGAAGCAGGTGCCGTCCAACTTCCAGTATCATGATGTAGCAGCCTTGCTGCCGCTGCATTGCCTTCTCCTTTCGCTGCAGGAATATAAACATGTAAGCAGGGGGTGCTGCTTAGTGCAGAGTCAGGAGGGCAGTCTATATGGGGCGGTCTCACCTGAACCTCATCCAGCATAGAATGGATCTGCTGCAGGGGTACAGGCACCCCCTGCAAGTACCCGTCCACTTGCTGCGCTGTGTCTGCCAACCATCTGTGCAGCTTGTGGAACATCTCCCTGTACTGCTGCCAGTGGCGCACCAGGAGGTCAATGGTCCCACGTCTGTGCTGACTGTAGTGCACCATCCCCTGCCACTGGCTGCTTAGCTGAGTCAGCTTGAGGTAAAATTCCTCCCTGCAGAATAGAGAATGACTGATGAAGGAGTAATAAAGAGTTTTCATTATATTCCTCAGCCAAACTACTCTTCGTGGGAAGAACAAAAAGGCATATATATCGGGTTACTGACTCTTTACCTTTCGTTTATGTCTCCCTGCTCTAGGGGCTGCTGTCCCTCATTGACCATAGAACGAAGGATCTGATGTTGGCTCAACATCTCAGCCTGTAAAAGCTACACAGGCACAGGCAATAACCATGAGTCACAGAGGGAAAGTTGACAGCAGGAAGGCACGTTGAAACATACTCACAGTTACACAACAGTGCATGGTCAAGACTGAATAGTCTGCCTGTGGGTTCAGCTGGCATTTGAGATTCCACAAGTCCTCCCCACAAGGCCTCTGTGTCCCTACACTGTTCCTAGGCTGACTGCACTTACCTCATGGGCCCTTTGCTGCTCAAGCAAACTCTGGTAGTTCCCACAGATCTCTGAAACCAGTCTCTCCTCTGTTTCCGCTAGGAACTCCATCCAAGTCTTACACTTCTCAGAGAAGGTCTGATGTTCCAGGTGGATGGACTGTAGTTTGCTATATGGAAATGAGAACCACAGACAGTTTGTGAGGTGAGGGCACCACCTCCTATGGTATAGACAAAATGAAGTTGTCTTCCCCTATTTGTTACTTACTGTAATCTCTCGGTGGCCTGGGCTGAGGCCATTGCCCAGTCACGGTTCAGCTTCTGCACATGTTTTATCTCAGTGTCGCTGAGGGGCAGCCGGTAGCCCAGCTCATTTAGGCGCTGCAGATCAGGAGTCATGCTACTGAGTTTGAGTATCTGCCCCTGGGGAAAGAGACCAAAATCAGACTGGACTGATCAACTGTCCTTGGGCTTGGGAGACTAACATCTAAATTGACTGACTGCCCCAGAAGAGAACAACCAAAATCACTGTAACCTGCATAACATACTATTACAATCAGAGGTAGAGGGAGTAGTCAAAAACAATACTTGAGTACAAGTAGCTGTAGAAAAGTCTACTTAAAGTAAAAAAAAAAAAAAAAAAAAATCTATTGAGCCATAAAGCTACTCCAGTATTAAGTTACTGTAATTAAAATAGTGATTTTTAATATTCCAAAAACACTATAATCAAAACCATAACAGCAACAACATGCACCAACACTGCAATACCTTCAGTTCCTCCATACGGGCATGGATGATGGACTGTTCTGTGGAATCACTGGGATCCTGTCCCTTCAGAACCAGCTCTGCTTCCACAACGCACCTGTTGAGGGAGTCCAGCTGCTCGCTGAACCTTTCGCAGTCCTGCACTGCAGCCTGGGAGCACACAGTATGTAGAGCACTGAATCAATAAGGCCTATAACATTAGAGTTTAGGATGGTGAGAACGACTCATATTACAATGGACTTTACAGTCAGCAGACCTTCATTACCTGCAGTACTGCCTGCTGCCTACAGAGGGCCTTCTCCACTGCTGCAAGTCTCTGTGTGAGTGAGAAGTGATCTGACTGAAGAGCTGCAATGGCAGAGGAATCCACTTGCCCCCTTAACTGCTCTCCAAGCTCGTGCAGCACCTGCAGGGAGTTCTGAATGGGCTGCTGAGCCTGTAACAACTCCTGCAGTGAGACAAGAACATCCATGAGCAAGGAGTCTACTCTGTAATACTGACATTAATACAGTTGCTACTGATATCAACAGAGCCAAGAGAAAGGGTCTCCTGAAAAGAACAAAATTGGGAAGACAGGTCCAAACAATGCATCTCCACTAAGAGCCCCGGGGACCACAGGACAGAGGGTTGTGAAGCCCCACGACCGTAAATCAGAATGTGCCCAAATCCACACAGCAAACTTGTGACAGGAACTCTTTGTAGAGTAAACATGCATCTGTTGTCATTACCCTGGGAAAAGCATAGTTGAGGACATGACAGCATAACCCCATTTACGATCAAGAACATCCAGCTCACTTACACTGCATTTTTGGACCCAAAAGAGTAGTCCCTTATCAGCAAAGTCCTGGTTGTATGAGGCCTCCAGCACCCCGTCTGCTTGCTCCTCCTGCTGCTGAATGGCAGTGGCAGTTTGGCTGTACAGCTCCTGGTAACGCTGCCACAGCTGCTGCAGAGCCTTGCTGCTCCGGAGCTGCTCTGTGACTTCCTCCATCAGCCCGTTCCACCTGAAAGAACAACAGAGGACAGTCACTTCTGGAACTGTGAAGGGAAACTCTCTGGTGTTACCCAGTCACTTCCTCTCATTAGCCAAATATCTCCTTGCACAATTGATTTTCAAGCAATTTGCTTCCAAAAGGTTCCGGCCTTTGTTAATGTGTCACAGCATTCACCCAGCTGTGGACCCACCACACGCTCACCTCAAGCTGATGTTGTTGAGAG
Source organism: Scleropages formosus (assembly GCF_900964775.1). Lineage (NCBI taxonomy): Eukaryota > Metazoa > Chordata > Actinopteri > Osteoglossiformes > Osteoglossidae > Scleropages > Scleropages formosus. Next base: position 50,174,550 of record NC_041806.1, read on the forward strand.
TGTAGTTTAGCTCGTCAGCTATGGGGGTCTGGCACTCCTTCAGCAGCTGTTGTGTTATGGAGCTAAACTTCCTCAGGCTGTTCTCCTGCTTCTCCAGTTCCTCCTGGAGGTTCTGCCCAGTGGAAGAACACAGGCATAATGGAATTTACATCACACAGTAGTGAAGACAGAGAGCAAAGAACCAGGAGCTTTGAAGTACCTGAAGGTTTCCCACTTGCCCCCTAACAGCTTCCAGGGAGCCTGTGAGGAGGCGGAACCGAGACACTGAGTACCGGCCCTCCATCAGGTACCCGTTGATCTCCTCCAGCAAACACTTGTACAGGTTCCACTGGTCCAGCACCATTTGCAGACTCATCTTTAGCTGTTCTGTCTAAAAAAGGTAACTATCAGTAGCCGCTCAAGATTCTACAGTCACCACAGGTCACCTGATTTGCTCTCAAGACAGGAAATGGAGGAAAACCCACCAGATGGTCCAGGTTTGCCCAGGTGTGGCTCACATCTTGGAATGCTTCCAACACGACAGCACCGGCCTCCTCTTTCTTATTGAGGATAAGGCTGTGGCCTTGTTCCTCTACCTTTCCCACATCCTTCTGCTTCTTCTTGATCATCTCCTCAAGCTCCTGAGAGTAAGATCACAATGTTTAATTAAGTTCAAGATCAGAACTGTAACATATTTGGAAATGTGCCACTGATTACTGGTATATAAGTCTTTGAGGGCAGTCTGTGCTTAGCTCCTTGTACCTGGCAATCTTTGAGGGCATTCTGAACTGAGGCCAGGTCCTCTATCTGTTGCTTCTTCTTCAGTTTGTCCTCTTGAACGTCAAACCATGTCTTCAGGTTCTGCAAGCTGTTCTCATACTCCATCCATGATTCCAACAGCCCTTCCAGCAGCTGGGTCTAAAAAAGCATACCATATCTGGCAGAGGATTCTACACAGCCTATCCATGTGAAACACTCTGAGCGCACAGCAAGTGTTACATACAGGGAAGGAGTCTGTACAGACAGACCTCAAAATAGAGACATGCAGCTCAGGAAACACACAGGAGAGAACAATTTTTGGTTGGGTTGTTGAAAGACCTTCTCACTGATGAGACCCTGAAGGATCTGCCAGCGGCGGTTCATGGCACCCAGCCTCTCAGCAAAGTCAGTCTTGTCACTGCGCTTGCTTTCCACATCCTGACTGCTGATCTGGAGAACAGACTGGTTCACGAAGTCCACTGTCAGTTGCTTGCAGTTCAGATCAATCTTAAAGCCCTGGAGTGGTGAAACATGTATGGCATCACTGCTGACATCATAACTAAATCCCGTTCACCTGCACATACTGTTGCTATCTCGCTAACTAATGGATTCTGGATAGAGCACTACCTTGTACTTCTGCAGGTAACCCTGGATGACCTCCGACCCTACTGCTTCATTGATCTTCTCCTCATCCTCCTCAATCACTTTCTCCATCAATGAGATCCAGCTCATAAGTTCAGTGATAGCATGGCGAGATGCTAGCTTCTCCATCTGCAGCTGTGAAATAAAGGGACATGTGAAATTACAGGTGTGGATTTGCAAAGAACTTCAAGAAATTTTCTTTTCCCATGATAAAAGAATTCTTTGAGCGCTTAATGTTTTGAGAGAGAGTGGAAGTGAATACGGATGTACGTGTGGGCTGGAGGAACCATACCTGGTGGAGTTTCTCCTGCACCACGGGTATACGAGCCATCAGCTCGGCCCACTGGGTGTCAAGCTGGGCCAGCGCGGAGCGCAGTGTTGCTGTGTCCACTCTCTTCAACCGCAGCAGCTGGCTGCCTGTACTCAGGACTGATGCCTTCAGAGAGGACTTTGCATCCACCTCCTTGGAGAAACCCTGGAGTGAGGGACACAGGTCAAACATCAGCAGGGACGTGGCTAGCACTCTGTGATAGATATGAGGCAGAGCTTATTGGTGTGACCTACCAGGAAAGCGTAGAGATGGTCCCTGACCGTCTCCAGCTCCATGGGGACCGTCACTGACTGTGCGGCCCAGAACTCTAGCCGCTCCAGAGCTGAGCGCAACCATTGGTTCAATTGAGCGGACTCACTCTGGTATCTGAAGATCACATTTAAAGTGCTGATCAGTCTCATCCATTCAAACAACAAGCTGCCATTTGAGCCGCTAGTGCTACATCAAGCTCCTCACTTGACACAGTGCTTCAGGGTGGAGTCCAAACGGTGCAGCTCCTTGTTGACACGCGTGGTGCAGCTGAGCCAGTGCTCTGCCAGCTGGGTGAGCTGCTGCTCCAGGCCTGAACAGCAGACGGTGAGTAGCAGTCGCTTGCCATCCTCCAGCACCTGGTAGAGCTCAGGCTGCCACTCTGCTAGACTCCCTTTCAAGCTCTGAAGGGTAGGGGTCACAGTGGTTAGCAACCTCGACTGGTCACATGATACATGAGACATTTAACAGCAAGCTAAATCCAACAGGACTCTGAATAATGTGCTTAATACAAGGACTTCGGTGCCCAGCTGCACAGAATAAAAAGTAACGATGGCTATCAAAGAGCTGTAGATATGGAGGAAGATAACAGTACTTGATAAAGGTCAATCCTCTCAGCCAGTCTCTCCTCAGTCTCTTCTACCAAGCCCACAGTAGGAATGTTGGCCTCCACTGCCTCCAGCTGCCTCAGTAACGCCTGGTACTTCTCCTCCAGATGAGACCATGACTGCAGGACAGGGATAACCTGTGTTACTTATCATCCACTCCAAAGGAAGGGGTCTAAATGTGTTAAACATACACTTGAAAGTAAGGGGTTTACAAGTGTTAGCATGTATGTGTACGCTGCCTTGGACTGGGTCTCACCTCAAGGACATGCTCCAGCTCCACTCCACGCTTGTGGGCCTGCTTGAGCACCCCCTGCACCTGAGCCAGCGTCTCCTCCAGGGCCTGGTTTTCCCAGGGTTTCATAAAGCTCTGAATCCTCAAAAAGAGGCTCTCTGTCAAGATCATGTGAGACTCCAGGCCCTGGAAGAACTCCTGGACAGAAAGGAAAACAGAAACCCCAGTTCATCTAATCATGTTGTAACTTGTGGATGTTTCCTGAAATCTGATTCCTCTCCAAGCACACAGCACAACTGCAGAATTGAGCCTCTAAGAACTTCAGCTAGTTCAGTGGTCAGTGTACCTCAGTCACTGATATGGTGATTTGGCCAGATTTACATTTATTTAGCAGACACTTTTCTCCAAAGCAACTTCCAATGAATTCTATGTAGTGTAATGAGCCCACACACCTTATTCACCAAGGTGACTTACACTGCTAGATACACTACTTACACTGGGTGACTCATCCGTACATCAGTGGAACACACTCTCTCCGTGTCACTCACACACTATGGGGAACCTGAAAAGCATGTCTTTGGACTGTAGGGGGAAACCGGAGCACCCGTAGGAAACCCACACAAATATGGGGAGAACATGCAAACTCCACACAGACTGAGCGGGGATCGAACCCACGTCCTCTCGCATCACCCAGGCGCTGTGCCGCCATGCTGCCGATCTCCTTCAGCTTAAACATCTCAGGAATTTTAAGAGCTATGTTGTCTGGTGCTTTTGTTTTTGGTGGGTTCACCCCTGGCAAAAGGTCAGAGAGACCAGACAAAACCCATCCAATAAATAATAGACTCCCATGAAAATTGAATATAGTGATACAAGTACCTAGCCCAGAACGGGGTTACCAGAACCCGCTCCTGGAAGCAGGGCAACAAGTGGTACTTGTCACCGAGAGTCTGGTGATGGGGTAATTTATCCTCTTTGAGAAAAGATGTCAACCAGGCTCCATATGGAATTTCTACATAAAACTAGTATATTTTTGGTATACTTTTAAAGTGACGAATTAGTTCTGGACCCACCTTGTGTTTGTCCAGCAGACTGTGGACCTCTTCCACAGAGCTGGCCATCATCTTCTGGTCTGCAGCCATTTTATCCTGGGCTGTATCCAGCAGGTCCACCAAGTCCTGCAGTGCCTGGTCACCCTGGGCCTTCAGGGTCAAGTTTTGATTCAGGCTGCTGCGGTGCAGACCCACGGCCTCCACCACTTCTTCGTAAGCCTCCTGCATCATGCACACACAGATGAATCCTGCCTCTGACACCTGCCCAGTGAATTTGTATGATGCTTGTACTATGAGTGAGAGCACACCTGTAGCTTCAGCAGTTCCTGGGTGCAGATCTGGTCTGGTTGCAGGGTTTCTCCTTTGTATTTCAACTCTGTGACCCTCTGCTCCAGCTCCCTTAAGCTCTCCTCTGCTTCAGTGATGATCTGCAGGGAAACATGAGTGTTGCTAAGTGAGTGTTTTGACGGGAACAAGGACAGCCACCATGTCTGATAATGAACGCCCACCTCAGTCTGTTTGGGGGTTGGCTGGCTGTGCACCTCAGCCAGTCTTATGACAGTGTGTTGCTTGCTTTCAGCCAGAGCCGTGAAGAGCAGCCGCAGCTCCGTCTGAGGGAAATGGAGTCATGGATATTAGACACACGCTCCTACACACACCCAGACTCATGCTGCCTCCTTGATTGAGGGGGACTCACCTGGAAGGCACTGAATTCCTGAAGCCTGCTCCTTGTGTTCTCACAGCACTTTTCCAGAACAGAGGCCATGGCCCCTAGCCAAACCTGCAGGATGTTCAGTGCTTCTTCCATCAGAGCCTGGTCCTTTCCACAGAGCCCCTGCGAGTCCACCATCAGTTCCTTGCACCGAGCCACTTCCTCCTCCACTTCCTGCACATCCTTTTGCAGGACCTGCATATGGGAAAAACCAGCATCTGACCATCGCTACCATGGATCCAGGAGCCTTTGTCTAACATTGTCTTATTCAGCTTCCTGGACTGCACTGAGTGATTAAAAAAAGCTTTTTTACTGCAGCTGAAGCACCTCATTGGAGTGAGAGCTCAAGGGTCCAATGGCAGTTTCCGCACTGGGATTTGAAAATGTACAAATCTGCATCCTCACCTCCTGGCTGTACAACCGAGTCTCAGCATTTTGTGTGAGCAGCACAGGTCCAGAGAACAGGCTGCTTTCCACACCATCGAGCCAGGAGGTGGCAGCTGAAAGGGCAGCATACAACCGCTCTTGCAGCAGATGGCTCTGCTTCTCAGGTCCCCTTGGCTGTAAACACACGAGGTGAACATGAAACACACAACCCTATGGAAAAATTGCACACAGTGATCTGAGGGAAACCAGCCATGTACCTGGGAAGAGGCCTCTTGAATCGCCTGATTGAAATCACGAAATAAAGCCTTGAGTGAGGACTTGCCCTGAACAGGAGGCTCTGCCTGGAGCACCGCTGAGCTGGGCAAGGACACCCTGCCAGTTTTGCTGAACACCTGGAGGGACAAGCAAGATGTGGACAGTCAGCCAGGCTTGCCACTGCTCCTCAGAGCTCAGCTATGAAAATGTACTCCAGCAAAGCCCGGCCATATGAAGGCTTGTAGAAGGTGGCCATACCGGTTCACTGGCCTCTTGTTCAATTAGATCCTGGAGAAGCTGAAGTTTACTGCTCAGATGTCTGCTCAGACTGGCCAATCTGAGCCTACCCTCGTGCTCCAGGTCCAGTTTTGGTGGCACTGAGTCTGTAACTCTGCAGTTACACACAGTTATGCTGGGGTGAGGAATGTTACACAAGGATACACCACAGCTCATTAACATGAGAATTAATGATATATATACAGCTACACTGCTGTGCCTCAGGTAGGCATACCTGGTGCTGGTGGGTGTAGTTTGTTGTGACAGAAGCTCCTCCCCTACACTGGTCACAAATTGTAGCAGCTCCTTCTGCTGAGCTATATGCTCCCCGAGCTCCTGTAGGTAAGCGCAGTCATAATTTAAGCCCACATCGATGGCCAGAGAGACAGAGAGACGTGAAATGCAGGTAGAGCTCCATTAGAGCAGCTGTCAGTCATACACCATGCATACATTTTCATAAATAGATGTGGTCCCCTAATTAAAACACATATGAGGTGATGATCTCAAAGGGAGACCTGCCCTCTCAGGTGAGATGCCCAGATGTACCTTCTGCCTCTGGAGGTCATCCAGGTGGTGTTGGCAACGTGACGAGCGGGCCTGAGACAGCCAGTCTTGAATGCTGGGGTTCTGGGAAATCCCGGAGTCCGGCTCACTGACGTCCTGCTCCTGTACGGAACCCTGCTAGGAAGGGGGATCAGAGGTCAGAGGTTAGTGTCCCTCCTAGTAGATCCTGTGGATGACCATGCTGTGTAATACGCACACTGGAAATCAAAGACGGTGGTTGCCCTGTCCTTACTGCATTACACTGCTGAGCTGTTAGCAAAAGCCAACAGCTAACAATGACGTGAATTTGAGGGTCACACGGTTACAAAGGCAGTTTAGGCTCTGTGTCTTTCTCCAGCCAGTGGCATAGCCTACAGGTGTTTACAGGCTGCTGGTATGAAGTCCACTTCCGTAGCCACAATTTCTAATATTCTAAACTCCTTCTGACAAGGCATGATAGTGAATAGTATTTAATAAGTCGATAGCTGGCCTCAACCGAACAATATTTTGTTCCGGAATAATCTAAACTAGTGTAGCAGAAGAGAATGCAAGATCTGAAAATCCATCCTGACACTGAGCAGCATCAAGACCAAAAAACCTGGTCTAACCACTTCCAGGAAAAGATACTGAGAAGCACTCAAATCTGCACTGAGCTCCACAGGTTGATTTTGAAAACACATTTTCATCAGTAATGTTAGTACAGCCTTGTGGAATTGTGGGGGATGCTGGAGAAGCACATGGCACAGTGACCAGCTCTTTTACAATAGGATCCCACACCGAGGACAGTGACCCCTTATGGGAGAGACAGAGGAGAAGAGGAGCTGGGGGGGTGTTCTGTGCTCATCACATGCAGCCATTGTTCCAAAGAGACATCCTGGAGAACAACAGCGCTGTAAACATGGTCACACATATTTGATGCTTCAAAAGTACGTCGCAGTACTCCAACAGTACTCTACCAATACACTACCATCCCAGTTCTCTCACTGTTTCATTTGGAGCAAAGAGCAGGGCTAAATAGGTACCTAAAAGGAACAGGAAATGAGCTGTGTTCCCATTGGCTGACTGCAAATTTATCCATTTCCAAAGTTCACTCCTGTTTTGTGGTCATATTTACTCCTATGCAGGTAGCGCTGGTGCTGCAACATACCTGGATGGTGCTAAATGAAAGTTTGTTTGAGTCTAGCTTGGTTTCTCGTTTGCATGGGTTTCCTTCTACAGTCAAAAAACCAGACTCTAAGACTCTTGAAAGTGTGTATGTTAGCGTGTTACACTGCTCAGGTGCGCAAATAGATGAATGACTGTAGAGAGCTCAGTAAAGCATATCCAACATTATTAGTCTCCTTGAACAAAGGTGTTGGCTAAAAGCTAGTTTTTAATTGTATACTGCCATGGAGAAAGGATCTTCTAAATTAATAAATTATAAAAGGAGGAATTTTGATTTTTGTCTGAATAAAAGAGACTAACATTTAGTCTGTCTAACATTGTGTTCATCAGTCTTTATATCACTAGAATAATCCCTTGAGAAGAGAATGGGTATGAAAGGAAACCTGGGGACTGTGCTGGCATGTTTTCACAACACTGACGTCAGACCTGGATTTCTAAAGGCAGCACAGATTTTCCAAACGACTTTGCTGGTGACTCTTTGTTTTGACTTGGCTCTAATTCCTTGTGAGAGCATAACAGTTGTAGAGAGGGCTGGTTAACAGTTGCACAGGTCTTGATGGAATCCAAAAAATTATATTCAGCTGTGTAAAAATAAAAATGGTTGGGGGAGCTGCAGACTCACCTGCAGGTCCAGCTGCTTGTCCTGCAACATCCTCTGCAGCTCCAGCAGACTGTCCTTCAACGTGTGCAACTTGAGGGCGAGTTGCTCGGCTTCGTGGCGCGTGTGGGCGCCACCCTCCAGCAGCAGGCTTTCGCTGTGCACCGACAGCTCTGACAGCATCGTCACCTTCTGCTCCATCTCCAGCAGCATGTTCTGGAGCAAGAGGAAGAGAGATGCCAGTTCAAACATGCCCCCGTCTGCCCGTAGATGCTTCAGCAGCAGGGGTGTCCGAAGCCTGCCACGTCGCCGAACCCCCTGATTGGCTCCTGGCCCATAGCAAGCCCCTGGCGTCTCTGCGCTTGCCTCCAGGGCAGTGTTGTATCTCTCACTCAAAGTGGATGAGGGAGCGAGGCTCAGAGCAACTGTCCTGGTCACAGGGTGAGCTACAAAGAGACACCTTCCACCCACCCACCTCTTATTGCTCTCTCCAGGCTCCGCCTCCTCCATTCAGAGACCGAGGACAAAAATGACAGGCTCACACAATGGCTCTGGATAGACAGTTTTCACTCCAGACCCGCCCCCCTTAAGCTCTGACCTCCCGACTAGATATGCAAGTAATGTCCCCTTCCTTCCTTCAAGCGGCTAAAGCCACCACTTCCAGTGACCCTGATCCAGGGCAGATGGAGATGCAGAGACTTGTGTCTAATCAGCTTAGAACTGCCACTCAGGAGGCTGCCACCCTGGGCACCAGCTTCGCCTGTTGCTGCTCTGTTCATCTGCTGTGACTGATGATAGGTTCCTCGTTCTGCAAGATGCACATACTTGCGCAAGTTGACCAGGAGTTGACTGGTGTCTGACCGCGGTGAGGTGCTAATCAAGGCACAAAAGGGCATGCTCCCCCAGGCAACCTCTGTTAGCATGGCAACAAAGATAGACCATGTGGAGGAATGTCTGCCCCACAGGAGGCAGCAGAACAACAGAGCCTGAGCAGCTGATGCAGAAGAGACCATAAATCTCTCACTCTCGGCTCCAGAGTCCTGCTCTGTAGGGTGATTGGTTCAGCAACACCACTGACCTCTTCTGCTTTCTCAGTTGTGCTGCCATTTCATGTGCAGTTTAGCTCATCATTGATTTAAGTGGTAATCCCTTAAAACTGCCGAATCCCTTTTAACGTTCAAGAAAGGTCTCAAAATGCATCTCCTTTGGAAAAACGTCTGATAAACGAATAAATGTAAATGGAGCATTTCAAAAACAACTCGCATACAGAAGGCATGTAAAAAGCTTGCAATCAGATTCGCTGGTTGGTTAAGAGTAGGAGGAGTTCGAAGTGCGGCTGGCAGATATGGGAGGAGCCTATATGGCATCAGTGATAAAGCTATATCAATGCAGCCTTAAGCAGTTTAAGTGGGATATAAATAGATTCCGCCTTCTGTAACTCTAAGCAGCATCTCAGACTTGTGGCTTCGGTGGAGGGGAAGACCACAGTATAAATCGGCTGAAATGCTATTTAAACTGCTTTAGCTACTTGACTTTACTTTCATCAACCAGACATCAAACCTGGGGCTGCTCACCTGGCAGTCAATGAGCTGCTCCTCCATGTCCATCTCCATGTCGTTGGTTCGAGGCCGCCGGGCAGAGCTGAGAGCAGCGCGGGTGCTGAGCAGCCAGTGGTCGAGCTCATCTGCCTCACTGTGGTATCGCTGCAGGGCCTGTGCCTGGCGCTGTTCCTCCAGCTGGTCGCTCAGCCGCTCCTGCAGGGGGCACCACCGCAACCCATGCTGAGTCACTTATTTTTAGTTATTTGCTTATTTGTTTTTATCTAGACTCGCTAAGAGAGTCTGATATTTTACCAAAACATTGTGAATAACTTCTTCTCACTGGACTCGAACCTTTAACCCTCTGGACCCAAAGCCAGTTCCTTAACCATTAGAGCAGCAGCTGCCTCATTCTCCTAAAGCTACAGTCAACTCATCAGTTTCTCACAAGTACCTCAACCCTTCCACATCTATGAACACCTGAAAAAAGTTAAGGGTTGTGATGGAGAAATGACCCTAGCTGATGCAGCTGAACAGCAGGATGAACAGGACAAGCTTTGAGTTTGATAGTGAATCAAACCCTTGTATAAGAATCAAATCCCTCTGAGCTCATAAAGGCAGTCAGCAGGACAGACTGATCACTGGCCTTCATTCAGCATGTGTGGCTGGAGAGTGGGGTAAAGTGAACAGTGTAAATTGGCCTTTAGTGGTCATTAGCATGACGTCCCACCCACAAAGCCGTGAGGAGGTGATGGGGGGACTGGGGGACCTTGGACAAGAGAGGTGGGATGAGCTGAGTAATAACCCCACAAGTTTTCCCAGAAATGACAAGTCTTTTCCTTAAAACACACTGGGGGCTTGGAGGACACCCTGGAGATGTCCTGAATAACAACAAAAGAAGGTATAGTTGATCACTTTTTCATTGTTCCTGATTTAAGTTCATCACTTTTTCTGATGGCTTTGCTAGAAATGTCTTCTGAAATAACTACACATTCTAAACTACACTTTTTCAGGGGCCCATAATAAACACAGAGCAGAGCCGGCCCACCTCAAGCAGCTGCCGCTTTCCGGATGCCTTCATACGGATGGTGGCCATCCGCTCCGCCAGCACAGTCAGCGTGGACTGCATGGCCAGCTGGTCGGCCGTGTCTGCCTCCAGAGCATCCGATGACAGCTCCTCGGCAAAGCACGCCTGCAACTCGTTGATCTCATCCTGGAGCATCAGGATGTCGTCCATCAGGGCCTGGGTGGGGTGCAGTAAATAGAGTGTAACATCGCACAGTGTAGTTCTACGAATTCAAATTGTACTGGTGAATTAACTGGTAAACCACCAAACCCCATTAAATGTTCGCATTCTATCTCACTTGGTGAGCTGCCATCTGGCTCTCGGGGCTGCGATCGTCACCGGGACCCTTGTTCAGCCGGACCTCCACAGACTCCATCTTAGTGGAGATGGACTGCAGAGCATCCTGGTAGCTCTGCTGTCTCTCCAGGGCCTCATAAAGGGTCTTCTGCTTCTCGCTGATCTAAGATGGAAAAGTCATGAAACAACAGATTCCCAATGCTAACATGATAATTTCTTTGCAGGTTCCACATTATACTGCAGTGTGACTACTGCCACAAAACACACTTTTACACACACAAATTAACAAATCATTATATTATACAGATGAAACTTTATAGTTTGTACTGCCACCCACTGGAGCTACTGCCCTTACTTATCTCTACTTACAGGATCAATAACCACGGAAAAGGGATACTTTAGTTTCCACAGACTATAGCTCGAATGGCTGATAGATACTCCAGCCTTTGTATTAAAACTGTCCACACAGTCACCTGTCACCACAGTACAATGTCCAGGAGGGGTGGGCAGCCACTGGTACTTGGATGCCCAGCAGTTTATTTTTGCCCTGTTCTTCACAGTTGGGAGTTTTTCTGTTGTCCTCTCCTCCGCTGCCAGATGGCTAATCTTAATAGTGACACTATCTTTCCCTGGGACGTCGTTGAGAAGAGGGTTCTATAAAAATAAACTGAACTGAACTCTTTGAGAGGACTCTAAGGTGTATAGACTGTGAATCCGGTGTGTTTCTCAGGTGGTCTGTCCACACCTGCTGCTACTCTAACTGTTGACACCACAACCGACCAAACGACCACAAGCAACTCACTACATTCTTCAGTGTTTCCCAAGATCGCTGCAGGTCATCCAGGTTGGTGGTGGCCACGCACTCTATGGGTGAGTCATAGAGGTCCTGTAGAGGCACTCTGGTGGTGGGGGGTCTCACCTGAGCCTCCTGCAAGCGAGACATATGAGATTAGTGAATATGAAGTGGAACTGACCATGAACACCTACAGGCATCGTTGCATCTGTGTCCTGCTCCATACAGCTACCCTACCCACAGAGCCTCCTCTCTGGTCCAGTCTAAGAAGCCTTACAAAAACAAAACCACTGACCAGCAGGCATCTCAACGCTGCAGTGAATCATTTGCTAGGAAGGATATGTGGAGGTTTAGTGAATGACAAAACACAAAGGTGAAAGGTGCATACATGGGGTGCGGATCTCAACATACTGGTCTTGGAGACAGAGACATGATTTAGAAACTCAGAAGGACATCAAGGGTATGGAAGACAACTTTGAACATTGCAGGTGAAGCTCAGTGCAAGCTGACAAACAGCTGAGGACAGAAGCCTTCAGCTGGACTGGGCTGTTTCAACCAGGTCTTTCTATAAGGGATGGAGAGGAGAGATGGGTGTTTCATTCAATGGTGTTTATTCAATCAGTTGTCCCTCCTAGATTTCTCGGTTCCGTTGGAAACATCAATTGTGGTGGTTCAGTTACTGGACCTCAGAGTAATAATACAGGTGATCAAGTAGGCCTAATTTGGAGTACTCAGTAAGGCCGTGCACAGGCGTGCCGCTCGGACGGGCCAACCGCCCAGAGGGTGGTACCTGGTTGAGGGAAGCGTCAGCATTAGCCACGGGTGAAGGAGAGCGACAGGCGGGCGGGGAAGAGATCTCGCTGTTGGTGCCCTCCTCCCCAGACTCCTCGGTGACGGGGGAGAGGAGCGTGTGACAGCGGCCGGCGGTCATCTGACCCCCGGGACAGAGCGCGTTAGTGGGGAGAGCGCACGGGCAACCCAGCGAGAGACAGACAGAGAGATCAGCGTTAGTGACACAGGGACACGGAGGACTGACAGGAACACAATCGCCGCTGCGCCACCACAACAGCTATAGAACATCCGGAGTGATGTTCAAAACAAGTTAAACCGGAGCAGCCCAAGGAGGAGTGGAAAACAGCAGAGGGGCAAGAAGGTGATAGCAGGGCGGGCGTCACCAGGGGGCGCTACAGCAGCACTGCAAGGGCAGGGCAAAAAGAGTACTGCTCTCCATAGCAAAGCTATAAGTTTCCTGCTGGAAATGAACAGACACAAATAATGAGAACTGTACTCCCTGGAAACTCCCTTTTCTGTCACCGCAGCAGCACTAGGATCCCATTTGTAAGGCTGCCAATATGGGTTTGCCCCACCCCCGGCTTCTCCACAGGCCATGCTGTTTCCACATGACGCAATGCAAGGAAACGGCTTCCTTTGCACGACAGTGAGGAGTGAATAAGAAGCGTACATGCCTGGGTGAGGGGGGTGGGGCAGAGGCGCTCTTACCATGACGACGGAGGAGTGCGGCCCAGGATGCTCGGGCAACACTTCGGGGTCTAGTTCGTCTAACCCCTCGGACAGCTCCTCCACCTCGGCCACCGTGAGCAGCATGGTGGCGTGCTTTGCCTTCACCGTCAGCATCTTGCACTTAGAGTTGAGGGAGGCGATCTGCTCCTGGTAGCCGCGGATCTTTTGGGCCAGCTCCTGTTACGTGCGCGCACACACACAGAGCACACTGGTCAGCCCAGAAAAGCCTGCAGAGGAGGGGTCCAGAGACTTAAGGCGAGGCAGAGTGGGACGCAGCGCGCCCGGTTGCCTCCAGACTAGCGAGGAAGCCCGAGCTGCGTCGTCCTCCTCCTCGAAGCCGGCAACCAATCGGCTGACGGGGAGGGCCGGGACCCGGGCTGTTCCGGCCAGCCGTGACCTGGTGCTGAAGACAGGATGTTTGGCTTCGGCGGTCACGCAGTGATCTCACTGCAGCTGCATGCTCTCGCACAGGAAGTGGGCCAAGATGAGTTCCCCCCCCCCTTCTCCTCCCCTTCCTCTTCTCCCGCCTCCGGCTGCCAACTAGAGTGCTCACAACAAAGGAATGGAGTGTGGGAGGGGAGAGCTCATATTACGGCTGCTCTGTAGAGAGAGCGAGGCCCCGCCCACGCCCCCCCCCCCCAGATTGTCCGCAGCCCCGAGAAGGAGGTCATGTGACATGCCGAGCAGTCGACTTTGGACGAGTAGAGACCCCAAGCAGCTGGGTGCTAGAAGACACCTCTCTGCTCTACCATGTGCGTTTCCCAGCAACAGCCAATCAGTCTATTTATGGACCATAACAAAGGCAGTAAGGGTAGCTATGAGAAAAATGTGAACCAAACGGGAGGAGGCAGCAGCTGCAGAGAAAACTGGACAAACCACACGGTGCAGCGAAAGTAACCAAACTAGAGGAAACAAAGTCTCCTGTGTAACAACATGACTCCTTTTGAAATGTAAGATACAACTAACCGGCATACACACACATTTATTTAACTGACGCTTGCAGTGATTCAGCCATTTATACCGCTGGATATTTTTTTCTGTATCAGTTCAGGGTACCCTTTATCAAGTGCCCTGATCAACAGAACTGGAGCAGCAATTCGAATCTGCGTCTTTCCAGTGCAAGGCAGCCGCTCTGACCACTATGCCACCCGCTGAAACAGTGGTTACTGTGTATTATACCCATTGTTCAAAGGGTTTAATGTACCACATTCAAAATCGATACAAAAAATTACCAAAACATGAAAGAATTTGAATTCAAACTGCAGTGTGGGTATTTATTTTGGTTTCATATCAATATGAAATTAAACTAAAAATACACTGTCTCTACAACAAGTTGTTAGTCGATTCATCCCATAAATCATGTGCAATGTTCCTCATGCTGTTTTTGATCACTGATGCTCAAGAACACCAGATGCAAGCTGCAAACACAGTGGAAGCAAGTTGAGGTAAAGTGCTCCCAATTGCCTATTCACTTTTGATGCTTTTTACTGCCATCTATTGGCTCGGAGGGTAAACACAGGTTGGATTTGCTGGAATCCAAAGTTTTTGAAAATAGAAAATGGAAGAAAATGCTATTAAAAATATGAATAAATTAATTTTTAAAGAATTATTTATTAAATTCAATTATTGTAAATAAATAAAATGAAAAATTATATCTTCAAAATTTTTTTTTTTTTTTTTTTTTTTTTTAAAACTACACCCCATAATTTGAGGTACTTTGAAACCCCAATAATTTTCTTTATCTGGGATCTAGTATATTTTACTTTTTTCTGCAAGTTTATGTCCTCTGCTCGTGCTCTTTACTGCGGTGATCTGCTCCCTCCTAGCGGTCACAGGCGTTACCAGCTCTGTGCAACATGCTGTCACAGATCGCTGCATCACAGGCAGACCTCTCCTTTGCTCGGTGTGTGAGACCCAGTTAGCACACAGCTGACAGATTGCACACACTGTTGGTTCTTTAATTAGCTAAGACGAGCAAATCCAACAAGATTTACTGCTTGTTTGTCACAGCAGCCCTGTGTGTGAGACTTCATACTGCATGCTCTTCCCAGTCAGGGGAACAATTCAAGTACAAGTAAAAGTATGAGGTACGGGCCGACCGCTTTAATTTACATAAACGGCTGCAGTATAAAGCAGCTGTTTACCTGAACAAACTGCACAAGAAACTAGGTTTTTCTCTGAAACTGCGAGCTTCACCACGATTCAGCAGCCGAGTGTCAACGTGAGCTGTTTTTAGTAACAGTGGTTAAATTCTGAGAAGCTGCTGGAGTCGTACCTGTGAATGCCACATTGGGGAGTTTTACTATAGCTATAATTGTTGATACTATTTCCACTTTGGAAATACCATGTTTTACCATAATGATGAAAACCGCTCTGAAAATGTTAGGTTATTTCCCATGCTGGGAATGGAGTCACCTCTATCACAAGCACTTTCGAGTAGTACCTCATGGTGGACAATCTGGGCTTGCAGCTCCTGGATGTTACTGGTGGAAACGGGACGGTCCTGGATGACTCGGTGAGCCTCCTCAATGAGCCTCTGGAGGTGCCTCACTTCCTGTTCATACTGCTCATACTGCACCACAGCCTCCTGACAAAGAAAACGAAAAGCATCTGTGTATGTGTGTGTGTGCGAGCACGCATGCATTCGAAAGACTGTATGTCTTCTACAGGCTGTAGTGTGGCACAGAGCAACACCTCCTACCTGCAGGATGTTGCACTGCTGGATGGCGGTGTGCTGCAGCTGGCTGGCCTCGTGTGTCAGACCTAGGGCGGTGCGGCAGATGGGTAGGCTGGTGACTGCCTCCTCAGGGACCCGCAGGGCGCTCTGACACACCTGCATCGCCTGAACCTGCTGCTTCAGGTTCTCCATGTCCGCCAGAAGATGCTGTGAGCATGCAGAACATTACATTGTTCTGTTGTCACAACATAAACTTCAATCATCCCTCCGCACCTTCCAACATGACACCATGCCATTTGACGGTAGTGCATCTTGATCCTTCCAGTGTCATGATAGGAAAACTTTCACTTTGCTTTGCTGCATTAGCAGCCGATGTGATCTTTCTGTTCTGAAACAGGAAGTGCCGTGCAGTGCCATACCTGTCGCTGGGCAAGCTGCTCCTTCAAGCTCAGCTGGGCCAGCTCTGGGGAGGTCAGTGTGACCTGGGCTGACTCGAGGGCCTCGTGCAGAGCACTCACCTCCTGTTCCAACTTCTCCATGTCCTGGGGAGAAGAGAAGACCACAGTGTGGAGATATGGGGCATTAGGCCTTTGCTGCAGGGTCTCCCTCTTGAGTCCGAGTTCTGATTTCTGGGTCTTTCAGCCACAGGCGTTTCTCAAATTCCACTTGTGTCAATTTATGGATTTCTGATCATATTCATGCTATTCAGCTGGAAAACTGACTGAGTGAACATGAGGTTTGAATCATCATCAGTTAGTAATGCATTGCTATATGGAGAGATGCTGCAATATTGACAACAATGGAAAAGATAAAAAAAATATAATCAACAACAAAGTTTACTGTAATTCTCATTCTAAATTTCCACTCTTTAGGAAGTGAACGTTTCCCACCACAACCCCCACGGAGCAGAGGGCTAATGATCTCATGTGTGATGTGGAACCTTGCTTTTACATGACAGGTGTTATGCTGCTGTGTATGTGAATTTCTCTGCAGGGATTAATAAAGCATCCGTCTTGTCCTATCCATCTTGGACAGAGAAACTGTTTCAAGGACTTGGGTTTCTCTCAGGAAAAGCCAGTTGCTCTCTGCTGTCTACGATTACACGACATTGACAGAGGGACTCAGCATCATATGGTGAATTACTGCCATGGTTCACGCAGTTCTCATTAGCAGATTGAGATAAACCTGCAATTACCTTCCATTTTCTGTTCATCCAGATAAGTACAGCTTAGTCTGACTGCAGGGTGCTGTGAGTAGGAACAGCACAGGACTGAACTAATGCTCAAACTGCAGAGACCTGGACACAGACCACAGTGAATACTACACTGCCTGTAGGGGGCAGTACACTGACTGCAGGAGCCCCACGCTACCTTGAGCGCATCCTGCAGGCTCTGTAGTCTTGTCCTCATGTTTTGCTGCAGCTCCTCGGTGTGCCGGCTCAACTTGGACACCTGCTGGCTCATGACGTCTGCCTGCAGCACTTCCGACAGCAACGACGCTCTCTCCGTCATGGCATCCAGATCCACGTGCACATCGCGCGACTCCTGCAGCACCAGCTGAGCCCCACGCAGACACCCACAGACATTATTCACAAAGAACAGTAAGCCTGGGAGGTCCATGACTCAATGAGCTGTATGACTACTGCTTATTCATTTAGCTGATGTGACTTACAATTATTTACACATATCTACAGCAGGGTGATGTTTAATGGAACAATTCTAGGTAGTAAGTACACTGCCATGTGATGTGAATGGACGGTTATTTTTCACCTGTTGAAGAACTGCTCTGTGGTTACCCATCACTCAGAGCAAGACAGCACCCCCCACAGCTCCTACCTGGTAAATGCTGATCTGTTCCTGGAGCTGGGATGAGGAGCTCCAGACAACCCTGTCCTTCAACAGCACCTCGGCTCTCTCTGTCCATCCCACCACCACCTGCAGCATCTCGTTGAACTCATGAAAAAGGGAACTGGCCTGTGAGGGTACAGAGAAAATTGTTTTAACTGAGGAAAGTTAAAACAATTTACATTGTAAAAAAAATTGTCTTCTATCTATTCATACAACACAGGGGGGCGCGGTGGCGCAGTGGGCTGGACCGGGTCCTGCTCTCCGGTGGGTCTGGGGTTCAAGCCCTGCTTGGGGCGCCTTACGACAGACTGGTGTCCCGTCCTGGGTGTGTCCCCTCCCCCTCCAGCCTTACGCCCTGTGTTGCCGGGTAGGCTCCGGTTCCCCGCGACCCCGTATGGGACAAGCGGTTCAGAAAATGTGTGTGTGTGTATTCATACAACACAGTATATTTACAAAAGCAGTTCAGGTTAATAGGAGTCATTTTTTGGCTCTTCAGTGTGTGACCACAGTTCCATCACTGTGCTGCCCGCTGCCCGTTTCCCAGCAGATCCTATTCATGTGCTTTGTGAGGAACAGAGAGCTGTGCCTGCATCAGAATGGTCCTCACCTTCTTCAGCCGGATGGTTCTGTAATCAGCCAGTCGGGCCGTGTGGTGGTGGATCTCACTTAGCTTGGCGACGGCATCAACCAGCTGTCTGGACAGTAGCGGGTTCTGCTCTCCAAAGTCCCGCACAGCGCCGTCCAGCTCCACCAGGGTCTGTCCACAGCTCTCCAGCTCCTCCCTCAAAGCCTAGGGAGAGGAATACAGAGATTCAACAACCAACTCATCAGGTGGCCCTCCTGTCCAGAGTGGCTTTTGCTGCTTCCAGCTTCACCTTTTACTCACAGTTGCAGATCTGCTGACGAAGCTCATCTGTACATTTTGTTCAGAAATAATACAGTGAGGTTCCTGCCTAGGACTTTGAGTATACTCAGTGAACTCTCTAATGAGTGACTGTAAAACATGATGATACTCACTGCCTTCTTGCTAAATACGAAAGCGTGAGAGCATGGAAGTATGCTTTTTGAGAGAAAATTTCATAACTGGCCATAAAATGTATGCATCTCTACAGTTTGGTCACCTTGGTTTCCTCCTTGGCCTGAGAGATGTCTGTGGCCTTTTCCTTCAGCTTTACAGAGATGATCCTCATCTTCTCTGAGACATCATGGATTCTGGAGCTGAAGTTCTCCTTTGTGTTTTTGGTGTGGTGGACTTCTTTCTCTTTGGCCTGGACCTTGAAACCACCAGAGGAAGGTGTGTTTACAATTATATTTATCAATGTAGCTGATGCTTTTCTCCAAAGCAACTTACAGTGTTATGGTACTTACAACTATTTACCCATTTATACAGCAGGACAATTTTTACTGGAGTAAATTTTCACAGGTAGCTCAGCTGGAGGTGAAGTTTGGATCCAAAGGCAGCAGCTCTAATCACTAGGCTACCAGTGCCCTGGAGCTGTGTTATCTCAGCCAGAGGTCAAATGACTGACAGCTCCTGTTGCAGTTTTTGTCTTATCCTGCTCTTAGGTACTGAGGGATAAAGATGCACCCCAACAGCAGTTCTCCATGCCAGGAGGTGGTAGTCTTTGAGAGCCAGGCTAACCACTGTCCAGTCAGGTACCTGTTCGTCCACAGTGCTCAGGGCCAGGGTCACCTCAGCGATCTGCATGGACATCTCAGAGGGTAGGATGGTGTTCAGGTCCAAGTACTTAGTATGCTGTTGCTCTGCAATCTTCTCAACATTCTTTCGATGAGAGAGGACCTCTTTGTGCACCACCTGTCACAGAAAAACACATCTTAGTGTGATGCGATAGCCCCAAATCAGTGCGGTGCTATAACCCTGGATCTGCACCTCTAGCTCTTGCAGTAGGGAGTCCTCGTCTGTTGGGGCGCTCAGCAGAAGCCCCTGCACATCCTGGACCCACGACTTCACCAGGCCCAGCTCTCGCTCAACCTCCTGCTGCTCCTTGAGCTCCTGCTGCACCTGTGCACGAGTCCTGCGCACCTGCTGCACGAGGCTAAACACACACACACACACACACACACACACATCAGTGATACAAAACACACACAAACTAAAACACACAAAACACTGAAACGTGGGAGAAGCCCCACCCACCTGTCGTAATGCTCCTGCATGTTCTGGATCTCCTGTACGACTGGTAGCTCGGTTTGGGCAGATATGGGTGTGGCTGCGGTTAGGGGCATGGCCTGCGGCAGGCTGAGGGCGTACTGGCGCAGCAGTGCGAGGGCCGAGTGTTCACGCTCCACCTCCTGGGTGAAGGAGTCGTGGTATTCCAACAGCGTCTGCAGGCTGGCTTTGGAGGCCTTCTCAACAGAGCCATCGGGAACTCGGCCTTGGAGGTCCTCTGCTACAGCCCTCACCTTGTCCATCTGGGGCAGACACAGCGCCACACGTGCACACAGGTTCACATTGACTTCTGAGATGTATCAGCTGCCCTAAATCCCTAAAATATATCCTCTGAGACTTCCAGAATCAGTGCAAAGTGAAGAACCTGAGAATTTCTGAAGTTATTACTAATTTATCTGAATCCTTTCAAGATAACGCTGTACTCTTCCACCTCTGCAGCTCCCACACAAGAAATCCAAACTCAAGAGTCTGTTGGTTCATGGGTTTGAGTCCAATGTGGTGAAATGAGCTCCCTTTGTCCCTCAGAGCTGCTGAATCCCTTTAAACATTGAACAAGGGTCTCAAACCCATCACTTTCAGAGCCACTTGTCTCCTGATCTCTTAACTGCTTCATAAACTCACATCACACCATATGTCACCATTACCTTACCTCCGTATTTCCTGTCAGCTGTATCTGCAGCTATTAGTGAGGCGCACATTGACAAAAAAGGTTGTATTGGACACAGTGTTCAGACAGTCACGTATCTGTACCTATAGCTCTTCAGCCTGTTGTTGATGCACGTTTGTTTACTCCAAGTTATATGTCACTTTGGAAAAGTTTCTGCTATATTTAGATTATTCATTAAGAAATGTAAATACAAATATAAAGTAACCCACAATGCTATGTTCATACACTCAGCTACAAATTTACCCATTTTTACTGTATCAATTCAGGACAAGTACCCTGATCAGCAATACCACAAGTGGAGCAGGGATCTGAACTTGGGACCTTTGAGTGCAAGGTAGTGGCTGTATGCTACACTAAAAGTTAATAATTTTTAGTCCCCAGCTCTTGGGAGATGCAGGAAAAAAACCTTTTTCTACTGCCACATATATTCATGTTTTTTCCTTTTGACTCAATCACTGTGAAAAATGACTCTGTGATCATAGACAGACACTGCAACTTAAGAACCACCACTCGCTGAAATAACCAGTCTGACTTCTTACCACATGGTATGATTTTCCCTGAATGCCACTGGAAGACAGGGAGCTTTGTTGAGCTTTCCCCATTACATCAGGCTTTCTGTCATCCTGTCTGACCCTGACCCAGTGACCCCTGTATGAACAGGACCACCAGTGTGACCACAGTCCAGTACCTTTTCCTCAAAGCTGCTCCATTCATGTGCTGTCGCCTCCAGGCTTTTCTCCTGCTCCTGTGCAATGGTGCGCAGCCGTGTCCAGCGCTGCCACGCCGCCGTCACAGAGCGTGTCAAAGAGGCCCTGCTGGCATCGCTTCCAACCCGGCCCAGCTGGACAGCCCTCTCCTCCAGCTCCGCCAGCCCATCCCGGAAGCTGTCCAGCAGTGAAATCAGTGCCTGTAGCAGAAGAGGGAGCAGCAAAACCACAGTGAATGAATGACTGAACATGATGGAAACCGAAGGGTGGACGGGGCAGATAGATACATAGATAGATAGATAGATATAGACAAAAACGGAAGGGGCCTAGACGTTGGTACTACAAACAGCTGCAGAAACCTACCTTGTGATCCTGGAGTTTGACCCATGCTTCCTGGCTGGTGGCAGCCTTGGCTGTGGAGAACTCCACCAGCTTCTGCTCAGCCTCATTCATCAGGTCCACCGTGGCCTGTCGGGCATCCTGGTAAGACTTCCATTGAGTCACGCAGCTGAGGAACACAACAAAGAGGGCAGGCTGATCATCAGTCTGTAGCACTACAGACTACACTCTACTCTACAGACTACACTCTGTGCGAGGTACTCCGTTCCCTCGGCAGCTCCTCTGCCTTTTCCAACAGCCACACAACATATAGGTCATTTTCACATGACTTGACTAATGGAGAGAGGGTCCTGTCATGCAACTGACTGGTCATTCAAATGTATCATATATGTGATTTATAAATCAATTTGACCATAGTAATTTTGTTTTAATAAAGATGAGCACTGCACAAAGCATCTTTCATAGAGTATGCAATGCTTTCTTATCAGTTGTGCATTTAATAATATATTTAATAAGAAATTTTTCTTTTTATAGTCATGTATTTCATGTCTCCCAATATCCTACCACTACAGAGAAAAAATTCCAGTAATCTTAATGGGAAAAAGGAAGGATGTGTAAAGTATACACTTCCTTCCAGTGCTGAATTTCCAAAAAAAAAAAAAAAAAAAAACATTTAATGTAATGTAATGAGAATTATGCCTGACAACTGTATCACGTATCTCAATTAAGTGATTTTTGAACAATTTTTGTTGTCCTTTGCAAATTCTTTCTGTTTTTGCACTGCCTTGTGTTGTTATTCCAATATCTGTCCACCTGAAGTCTAGTCAGAGTCAGGTGAACTGTAAACTGGTAGCTACGGTTTTGTTACCTTGATATAGCTCTAATGGCTGATAACTGTGCCTGGGTTCTCAGATGGTCCTTCACCTGCTTAGAAGATCCTGATGACACCGGAGCTGCTTGCTTATCTCCACCCCCTTCTGCTGCAATGCATTCACACGCAAGCTGAACGTTTCGCAGGCACTGGGACAGATGAGGGTTTTCAGCTGTTCTGTCAGGACCTGAAGCTCATGTAGATGGCCAAGGAAGCTGTGTTCTCCACCCACAATGTTGTCCTGTTCTTGGAGGATCTCCTCACACTTCTCCACATCTACCCCAAAGGAGGCATCCTCCAGGAAGACCTGAGCCTTGTCCAGCCAGACTCCAGCTGCCTGTGTGGCTGAGTTATTCTCCGAAAGCAGCTCCAGGACCCTCTGCAGGGTAGCCTGCATAGACAGAACAGTAATGAAGAAACAGCACTAAAGAAATCTGCAGGTAGTAACAAGCTAGGAGCACTGGGGTTGACAGGATCCAGGTTTGAATCCCCAGAGGGCTGCAAAGACGTGGTCTTAAGCCATGTATAGCCAATTCAAGTTACACGTTTAGAGGTACACTGCTCCTCAACTTACAGATATAGTGTGGACTGGAAGTCTGTTTGCAACCTGTTTTTTGAGGAAAAGTCCCATTTACCACTAAGTCACAGCATAATGACAGATGTTTTTCAAATTATTTACTGGTAGGTTCTGTAAAAATCTCAGATATAAGTGTAATAAATAAAAAGGCATTGTACAAATTTCAATTTTTATATTTTTAATTTCAAGCTGCATTAAAATTAACATGATAAAATGACAAAATAAAAATACATAATTTCTACAAACTCCTATTCAGTGCTGATTCTTAACCGATTTGTCCTATAGACGTGCAAAATTTGTCATCTTGTCATTGATCACTGACACTCAGGAAGACCAAACACCAGCACTAAACACTGCAAGTGAGTTTAAGTTGCTCCCACATTTATATTTCATTGGGTGTTCTTTACTGCCATCTATTGGCTCGAAGAGCAAACAAGTGATATTTGCTGAGCTACAGGCAGAAAGTTTATAAAACACATAAGTGAATAAATTGGAATAAGAATTAAAGAAGTAATGAACAGTTATAAAATGATAAAACTGTAAAATCTGTGATATATACATCAAGATGATACTTGCCTGTTTCTTGCTCAGTGCTTGTTGGACCTCAGCTTCCATCTTTGCCATTTCCTCCAGGCTGCTCTCCATTTGATCAGGAACCTGTTCATTTGCACTGATAAACTTTTGCCTTTCCTTGGTGCTCAAGGCAGCCACAATTCTCAGCCTGGACTGCATCTCCTCCTGTACAGTCTGCTGTTTCCTGATCTCCTCCTTCACTTTCTCCACCTCCACGTCCAAGACCTTAGTGGTGTTCAGCTCATCCTTCACCTGTCTGAGCCAGTTGAGGGTCCTTCTCGCCTCGGTCTCAAAGTCTCTACTCTGCACAATGTGGTCTTCACATTCCATGATCTGCTGTCTCACTGCTGCCTGCAGGGACTGCAGCTCCTCTTGCCAGGTATCCGCCTGTTGCTGGGACATTTGGAGGGAAATCGGATCCACATGATGGTCCAGGTTCTTCACCTTCTCCATAAGCCTCTTGAGATGGAAACCAGCCTCCTGCAAACTCCCAGCCATGGTGTGACACTTCTTCAGTCCTTCTTCTTCCAGCTGAGTCTCTGTCTTGACCTTGGTCACCTGGTCTTTGGTCACATTTAACTCAGAGTGGAACTTCTCCAGGAGAGCTCTGTGTTCCTCAAAGGACTCCAAGGCGCCATCCAGACCTGCCACTCTCTGCTTCAAGAGTCTCTCGAGCCTCCTGTGAAGACTTACCAGTTGGGCTATCTCCTTTGGCCGCCAGGGCTGTCCTGTGCTGCAGAAACCTTCCTTCTTCTGATTCAGCTCACTGACCGCAAGACCCAAGTGTGTCAAGTCTGAGAGGAGGGACTTGTAATCATCCCGCAACTGAACAAGCTCCTCCATCTCCAGGCCAACTGGTTGCTTCTCCAGGTGAGCAAACTGATCCTCAAGTTCCTTCACTGCCTTGAACGTCACTTCAATAAATGAGGCGTACTCCTTGCGGCCAAGAATAGTCTGTTGGATTTGTTCACGTTTTTCTTTGGCCAAAGCCAGAATGTTGTTGTACTGCTGAGGGAGAGCATTGAGCTTCTCGTCCAGGTAGCAGTGATCGACTTGGTTAAGAGTGGGAAGTATCTCCTGCCCTGCTCTCTGGACAATAAGCAGCAAATTCTCATATTCTGTGGCTTGCTCCAGTATCCGCTGGTATTTTGTGAGCTGCAGGTAGAGCTCAGTGTCACTACTCATCATGTTGATTTCAGGAAACGTTACAATATCTGCCTGTTTCAGCCACTGGCAAGTTCTATCCAGGTCCATTTTGAAATACTTTCTGGACACCAGAATCTTCTCCAGCTCTTGCAGTCGCTCGGCACACTTCTGCAGTGCTGCCTCAAACATGTTTTGGAGCTCCTGCAGCTTGGCCAACATCTCAGCCTTCTCGTCCTCTGTAGCATTCTTCATTAGATCCCGTCCCTGGGACCACAGGGAGGCTAGTTCGCTTTGGTACGCCCTGAGGCTACTCTGGACGCATCGGCACAGCCTGGCCTGCTTGCTGAGGTCATCAGGCAGGAGGGCTACATGATCCTCGACTAGTGCCTTCCTCCTGTTCTGCTGGATCCATGCCATTGCTTGACCAAGGGCCTGCAGGAACTGGGTCTTTTCCGTGAACGCTTTGCTCAGGTTCTTCCTCCGCTGGACCACCCTGGTGCTCAGGCTGTCCAGCTCTGCCTGGGTGTCCGTGATGAGCTGCTGGAGTCTCTGCCGTTCATCCAAGCCCAGGTTCGCAAGCAGCCGGTCTGCATCTGACATGGCCTGGGTGAGCACCAGCTGCTTGGCCTCCAGCTCACTGCAGATGCTCAGGTGGTCAAAAAGGAAGCTCTGAGCCAACTCTGGTGGAGGACTCATCTTCATGGCCTCGGACAGAGCGGGCTGCTGCTCCTCTACCCACTCTCGTGCCTCCCGCAACCTTGACTCCACCTGGCACAGGTCTTCCAGCATCAGTGCAGAATCCTGGATCTTCTTCTTAACGATTCCCTCCAACTGAGCCCAGCGCTGCTCAAAGTGCCCCACTTGCTCCTTGACAAGTTCCTTGTCTTCAAGGTTCAGATGCTGAATGACCTTCTGCCTTTGGTCCTTCAGCTTATCCAAAGTGACCCTCTGCTCCTCCAAAAGGGTTGCCAGCTTTCTCAGCTCCTCCAGGTGTTCTGATGAGTTCTCGGTGTCCGTTCTGAAAAACAAATGGATGTTTGCCTATAGATAAATCTATACCCAGGTGGACAAGGTAACAAAATATGAAAATCCACATTATAGTAAGGAAAAAGTAACATTAGTATAGCCAAAGAGGAAGAGGAAGGCAAGTCCCTACCTGGCCAGAATGTCCCACTCTTTAAACATCTGTCCAAAAAGCATTTCCACCTCACTGATGCATTTGTGGTAGGCCCTGGCCCTCTGTACGTCCTCCTCCATCCGGCCCATGTGATTCTCGGCCCCCAGGCACAGTTCCTGCCAGGTGCGATGGAGCTTCTCCACCTCTGTGTGCTCTGGCGAATCCCTGCCTTCCGTTAGCCTGCTCACGTTCTCCGTCATGTGTGTCAGGGTGCTGCCATCGGCCTGCAGCTGCTGGAGGAACTCCTGCGGGACCAAGAGACAGCACTAAATACAGATACTGTTTCTGTTGCTATGGACCCCATTGAGGATGGACCAGGCAGTCCCTGATGGCCAATCACTGCACACTCAGATATGATTCTGGACATGAATTTCCCTTTGGTTGCTGTAATCCCACATTTGAGCAGGATCAACCTAATTATCTCCACCACACAGCAGGACTCCGTAAGATGATAATTAAGCTAATTAGAAGTTAATTAATTATACTTAGGGTATTAGCTTAAGAAACAGTTCCCTCTTCTGGCAAGGGTTCAGACGCAGCATAAAATCAGAGATAAGTGCAGCACAAGGAAATGGAAAGAGAATACGCCTTGCTTCTGCTTTAACATGTTAAATTATCTTGGGGCCAAAGGTGAACTGGCTCTGTACCTTCGCTTGTAACAGCATGTTCTCAGCAATCTTGAGCTCCAGCTCCGCAGGCCTCCTGCTGAGGTTCTGCAGCTGTTGCTCCACATCTTGGAAGTGAGCCTCCAGCTCTGTTCGTTGCTCTCTGATTTCCCTCCAGCTCTCAGCCAGGTCCTGGGAGATGGACATTCGCTCCTCGATCTGGAGTGTCAAGGACAGGAGCTGTCAGAAACCCAGCATAGGTGAGATACGGGAGCAGACCTACAGCACTTGCAGTGCAATGGGGTCTTGTGTTATATATCTGTGATGGATGGATGGATGGATGGCAGCTGTGGACTCACAATGATTTTAATCTGCTGGATCTTTGAGGCAGTATCTCTCACGGTTCCCTCAGAGAGGTCACACACCGAGCACACCAAGTCCAAGTACGTGCTGGCCTGCTCCTGTAAGGCTCGGTCGTGTTTTACCTGCATAGGTGACCAGACGCAACACTCGACTGTTGAGGTCCAGTATCTTCGTTATCAGACTTCACCATAAACCCAGAACAATACAGATTCTCTTCATATTAGCACAGTTATGACTTTCGACTGAGAAACGGCCAAATACCACATGCGACTGGCCTAATGACAGTGTCCTGGAAGGCAAAAACAGAGTGAACAGTAACCTGCTGCAGTGCCTCCTGCAGGCTGACCGGTGGCTGCACATCCAGCAGCTCTTCCTGCACGGTGCTCAGCCATGCCTGACACTGCAGCAGAGCATCCTGGTGGCCAACATGTTTCTGTAGCTCCCGATCCAGACTCTGGTAGACCTGCGAGAGTGTGTGAATACATCCATGCATCATAAGCACACAGAAACCCCTTCACAGAGTCATAAAAACTTACAGATACAGATACAAACACAAACAGAGGGACCAGATAGGTGAGTCATTTAGTACTCTTGGCTTGCAGACAGAACTGCCCTGCAGCAAAAATTCATACATTAATGAAATCCTCCTGCAGCGCCACACTGGAGCAGATGGTGATTTTAGAGAAGCAAGAACACGTGGCATGAAGTGTGACACTTTATGGCGGACAGACACACACCCGCTGAGCTGTGCTGCAGATGGCTGAGTAGCTGTCTCGCGTGCCCTGCTGGTGGGCCTGGATCTGTTGTCGCAGCCGCGCCTGGACAGTGTCTGCACAGCTGGCCACGAGCTCGTCTCCTCTCTCCTTGAGGCTGCTGAGACGCTCCTCGAAGCCGGCGACCTCCTCCATGAGGGCCTGCAGAGCAGAGCTTGAGGTCACTTAAATGGACCTCAGGTGACCAGACAAGCCAGCGTGTCACAATATTTTTTAAAATATATTCTGCAGTGTTCTCAAAAAAAATCATTAAGGTCGAACATAAATTGCTTTAAAAAAATCATGTCATTTCAGTCTCTGAAATAATCTACTTTCCTAAAACTTTTAATAATAATATGAAAATATTTTATAAGTGCAAATTTAGTGAGAAGGGTTGTGCCATCATCCAACATGGCATCAACATCATTGGTAATTATTCTCAAGTGTTTGGCTAATTGGCAAATGAAACCAAAATTGTTAAAAAGAACCACTCAATTTAAATATTTAAAGTGATGTTCAAGCATACAGCTCTCAACATATTTAATGCTCTACAAAAATTTTTTTTGAAAATGCAGAATTCAAAGCAATCGTCAGTCTTTGCAGCATCCTCCTCCCATCATCAATCATTTTCTCTCCAGTAGTAAAATATTGGGTGAAATATAACACAATTTGTGAAAAATAACTTGATTAATTAATTTTAAATTAATTATTCAGTTACCAACCAAATGTGTAATTCATCATCTAATTTTGTCAAATTATGCTGTGTTCTGCTGAAATAAACCATCTGATTTATGTAAAGTAAGATCACTATGATGTCAAAGTGA
Source organism: Scleropages formosus (assembly GCF_900964775.1). NCBI lineage: Eukaryota > Metazoa > Chordata > Actinopteri > Osteoglossiformes > Osteoglossidae > Scleropages > Scleropages formosus. The sequence continues at coordinate 50,202,865 of NC_041806.1, forward strand.
TTTAGAAAAAAAATCACATATGTGATACGTGGCAGTACGAGGAACTAGAATCCAGCTGAGAGAAGTGACACTGTAATGACCTAGATGGATCGTGGGAAGCGGCCAGTGCCAGCACAGCTGTCCGGGAGTGAGACAGAGCTACACACTGGCAAGACTGAGACCAAAAAATAAGGACTGCAAATGAGCGAGATGCCCTCCCAGTGTGTGTGTTGGAGGGGGAGGAGGAGGTCACCTTGTGCCCGGCCAGCTGCTGCGCGGCCCCTTCCATGGTGCTGCTCTGCGTGGGGTCGGACACCACCATCCGTCTGGACATCTGTAGCAGCCATCTCTCCACCTCTTGCAGCTCCCGGGTGTAGGACTCGTGCTCCTTCACCTGCTCCGCCAGCCTGGTCACGTGGGCCTGCGGCAAGATGACGGAGTCGTTAAACACCGAACCAGAGAAGCTCTGCCCCCCACAAGATGCTACTGGTTGCGACGGAGAGCCAGGGCTCTTACTACAGCCGTGGCATGCAGCTCCTGGTAGTCCTCCTGCAGCCTGGCCACATTGTTGCTGATGGACGTGTCGCACACGCTGTCCAGCAAAGCGCCCCCCTTCTCGACAACACAGCTTACGGCCGCCTCGTGCGACTCCACCATGAGCTGGATGCTCTGTGGGGAAACGGTGCTGTATGTTCACCTGGAGCCACGGACCCACCCCCTCTGCGCCCATGTTACGTCCGTGTCCAGTGAGCATCCCCACAAACACCGAGGACACATCCCCTGCAGTTGCTACCTTGTACTTAGCCAACTGGGCCTTCTTCTGGAACAGCTCGGCCTTGGCCTCCACCGGGCAGCTGAGTACCGCCTTCATCTCTGCCACCCACTGCGCCTGCGCCTTGTACTTGTCCAGGAACTCCTTGGCTAGCAGGAGGTGCTTCTCAAGGCCGCTGTGCTCCACCCGCAGAGCTCCCATGAGCCCCTCCAACTGGGAGAGGCGTGCCGCCACCTGCGCGCGTAGCTCCTCCGCCTCTGTGTCGCCCAGGAAGGACGAGGCGCGCTCCGTCTTCTCCCGCATGGCCTTCAGGAAGCTGTGACCCTGCTCCACGTCGCCCTGCAGGAGCTGCGCAGAACACACGCCTCCTTACTCTCTCACTCAACACACAGCTACACTTCACACCCTAATATAATACTCGGTCAGACTCACACTCCATGGAAACACTCAGTGACCCTCAACTACACTTGCACTCCACCACCGTACTCACAGGGACCCTGCTCACACACGGGCACCTCTATCCCTGCCAATTTACTGAAACACAAGTTCACTCGGATGTAAACAAGTAACACCTGGACCCAAGATCAGTCAATAAATAGAGTGCAATGTGCAGCATAAATGTTTCCAAGATGCTCCTTCAAAGCATCTCAATGTTGGTAGAGGAACCACCAGAACACAGAGTTCTGGTCTCATCGCGTCAGGAAGCTCCTCTCCATCCGCCTCCTCTCATCCCCTGCAGGGGCTAGGTGGAGAACGGGCCAATTAGGCAGCTCTTAACTTGTCTGAATGGACATTTCCCAGGAGGCAGAGAGGAAGGGATGTTCTTCCAGATTAAACTGAGGGAGGGCTGTGTAATAGCACTCTTATTCAAGTTGACTGGTAAGCCATTCTGGAGTTATTTTACTGTATTTGTAAGTCGAGGAGCTGTACAATGTGTGTAAATTACTGCAGTGAAGCAGTAAACCAAGCAAGTGGCTCTGATCTCTGGTGCCGGCCCACCCTGTACACTCTACGTTTCACCATAGTCTCTTCCCTTTGGGGAGACTGTGCGCTATGTTCTTGCTCAAAGGGATGAATCCCAGCATGCCCTTCTGCAAGGCGGCAGCGTGCCAGTCAGGAACCTGCAGAAGACTCCTCCTCCTCTTTGTCTTATAATGAGGAGAATTTCCCCTCCACTGCTGAGAGCCCCTCTGCAGGTGTCTGTTGTGTTGAGACACGATCAATATGCCATCAAAGTCTTTGTGTGCAATGTATGTGTGTATGTGTGTCATTATGAGGGTCATCCTCTTATTATGTTGCACTGGCTCTGCGTGGGTCTGTGCCCTGATGTTCTCACGGCTTTCCACCGCTCCCCGATCATGGACACCACACCTACCACTCCCAGACGAGCCTCGTCTGTCTCCTGTGGTCATTTGCATCTTGTCTGGGAGACAGATCTACAGTCACCCTTTCGTGACGCCCTGGCGCTCGTACCTCCAGCTCCTTCATTTTCCTCTCCATGGCGACCCGGTCCAGCAGGTCAATGCCGGCAACGGCCGTTTGGAACCTCTTCTGCACAGTGCTCAGCCAATCAGAGAAGGTGCTGAAAACGCCGTGGGCCTCGTCGATGCTGCGGATCTCCTCCTGCAGCTGCCTGACACTCTCCTGCAGGAGTCAAACAGGCCCAATTTGAACAGAACGAGATCCAGATGCAGTGCGACCCAGACAGGTTTAATTCCAGCTCGGGACACTCAGACACTGCCAGTCAAATCCCATACTGTATGAAACCGGTCTGTACTTGGGCACCAAACAGGGGACCTGCAGACACCAACTGTTTTGCAGTGCAGTTATTTTATCTCAAACCCATGACTCCAAGAGACGTGTCCTCTTATCTGTGTGATCTTCATCCACACAATATGACCTTCTGATGGGTCTGCGTGGGCCGAGTCCCTAGACGGAGGGCGCTCTCCGCCAGACGGAGACAGATCAGGGACGCCTGCGGCTTTTGATGGAGCACTCGAGCGAAAATCCCATTTACGTGCAGCAGCTCCAATTAGCGCGAGAGCCAAACGCGTGCCGCCCCGGGAACAGGAAGCGGCAGCTCTCAAGAAAAATCCATATGGCGGGCTTGTTTCACGCAGGATAATCGGGGGCCTCTGGGACGCCGGGGGGGCTGAAGGAGCTGCAGGTGTGAAACTCAATCATTGGCAGCCCCCCCAAACAGCCCGAGCCGACTACCGTGCTTCATTACCGCGCTGAGACCGAGACTGAGGATGCTGGATCGACCCAGGATGAGACAGGTTGTTCAGGCTTGCTGTCTGAAGTATGTCTGCTACCACAGAAAGGAAACGCAGACAAAAAAGGTAAATATGTTTTCGATATTAAAAATTTTTTTGAAAATATTGTGTGAATTCTCTTTTTTTTAAATTGAGGACAAAACAAAAAGTGGGCCAAGTGGTGAAGATAATCAAAGGTACTGAGCATGTAATCTTGCGACGGACTGGCATCCCATCCTGGGTGTGTCCCCCCCCTCCAGCTTTACGCCCTGTTTTGCCAGGTTAGGCTCCGGTTTACCGTGACCCCATTTGAGGTGTGTGTGTGATCATGCAATATGAAATCAAGTCCAAAAAGGTGTCCAGATATTCCACAGTTCATGTGAATTGCTATGGCAGACAGAACATTAATTTTTCTAGCAGAAGGACATTAAACAATTTGATTGTCTATTATTATGATCACTTGTGGACCATAACAATAAAATACATTTCCTTGTCAAACATGTAAGGATATCACAACACAACAAAATGTTTTAAAGTTCTTAGTTATGTCAATTTTCGTGCTGATTATGATTAGTTAATTCACGGATTACAAAAATACCACTAGTTCTTCCAGAGTGTCAGTTTTAATTTGGTACTTGACAGCCATTGGAAGATTCTACAAGGCACTAGAACATTCTAGAAAGCATCAGATCCTAAGAGGTACAGAAATATTTGGTTCTTGGAACCCAGTGCCAAAATGTGCTAATTTCAAGAATGAGGAGTATTTTTCTAAAAACTGAAATATAGTAAAAAGCTACCAACTCTAGTACTAACTCAAATCCTAATGCCAAAAAGTATGATTAATCTAACAAAACTAAATGGGAAATGCGAATGTAAAATTTTTGTTACATTGCACGATCAGTCTCCATTCCATAAGTGCATCATCAAAAAACTACTGGATTGTGCTTTAACAGAGAAACAAAGACAAGTCAAATGTTCTTTTCTTTTTTTAAAAGCTTGAATGTTATTTTGATGTTTTGAAATTCATTAATAATGAGTGACAGATTTTGTAAGAAATGTAAAATTTTACTTTAGGGCTCTTCTAGATGGCGCTTCTCTGGAAAACTGTTAAATGTCATTTGTTTTGATCACCTATAAGGATCGTAAGTGTTTGAAACGCGTTTTGGTTTCTCCTTTCCGAATTAGGCTTTATAAAGTGTGGTTTTTATTTGTGATTTTAACAGCGAGTATGACAATTTTATGTGTTTGTGACTTTACAGAGTTTTGAATTTTGTTCATTTTCTCAGATGTTCTTTTTTAACTTGTAGCAGATGTTAAGTATTCCCATTTTAATAAAGGGAAAATGATTTTGTCTAACTTAAATTTTACTCTTCTGATAATAAGACATGTTCAAAGAAACCACTAAGACCATTTCAGACTCAAGACCGGATTGCAAAATCAAACACTGTCAGTTGTTAGAGGCACCTAATAAGATGAGTGACTCTGTGGTGACCATGTGTGTATCAGTGTGTGTGGACGTGTGCATGGAGCCTTACTGCAAGCTGCAGCAGTAGGGCATGGTAGCGAGCTGTCAGTTGGGCCGCCTGGGCGCTCCCGTGGCTGCTAAGATGGACCTCCTCCAGAACCTGCTGGGCCAAGCCTTCGACCTGCTCCTGGTGCCGCAGCGCCTCCTCCTGCCAGCCCTGTGCAGCGCAAACAGAGGCAGAAACAGGCAACAATAAAGCAGAATGCTCACACACACACACAAAGAATGTTCCAGCATCACTGAACATCACCAGACCTGCTTGGCTTTGTTCAGACCTGAACAGCAGCACACATGAAGTTTCTTCCACCCCAAGCTCACCTTGTGCTGCTGCAGCAGGTGCTCCTTGGTGGTCCTGTCCGACCGCCGGTGGCTGCGCATTTGGCTTTTGGCCTCCATGTCGGTCAACCAGCAGTCAAGGTGTCGAAACTGCTGCTCCATCTGTCGGAGCCTGTCCAAGGTGGAGGTGAACCGGGTCAAATTCTCCGTCAGCCGCGCCTGGTAGCTCTGCCAATCCTGCTGCACGGTCTCCAGTGCCCGGTCCTCAATCTGCGGCAGCCCCCAGGGGATGACCTGCTCCCGACTGGCCAGAACAGATGCCATCAGGGCTTCGCCTGCAGAGCAGCGCTCCTGCAGCTCCTGCCCCCGCAGAGGGAGAGAGAAAGGTGGAGAAGACAGTGAGGGAACCGGACAGGAAAGGGCGTGGCTACGGAGAAGACAGGAAGAGGAAACCTTTCGTTAGAGGGGGCAGCTCCATCCTGGACCTCCAGCACTGACCTGCAGCTCCTGCAAGGTGCTCTCCAGGGCTTCAACATTTCCCTCCAGTGTCGAGCAGCGGCCCAGTCGCTCCTGCTCCTGCTCCAGCCAGTCCTCCAGAATGTGCAGGCCACGCTGGTACTCTTGGTGGGTCAGAACCAGCTCCTCCGCCCTGCTCACTGCCGCCTGAGCAGGGAAGCCACATGGGTTGCACAAGGCTTAATTAAAAGACATTGGTGTGGGTTGAACAGGCCGTCGGTGGCTGCTGGTTCTTGCCATACCTTCGCTTTGTCCCTGACTGCAGCGTAACGCTCCTGCAGTTCCTGGACCTCGAGCTGCGTGGCGCCGTGCTCTGACATATCGGCCCCCTTCATCGCGATGGTCTCCAGGGGGCTGCGGTGACTCAGAACCTCTTCGTATAACAGCTGGAAAAGTACAAGGATGAAAGGCATCATGAGCTCAGTCCTTCTGGGTAGGGGAGAGGCTGAGCGAGGCGGGTGTTCCTCACCTTAGCCTTGCCGAGGTTAGCTGTCTTGTCCCTCATCTCAGAGTACTGTTTGTCCGTGCTGCCCAGGCCCATCTCCACGGCCTCCATCCAAGCCAGGAAGTGACGCACGTCCTCCTGATAGCTCGTCCACTGGGACAGAGCCCCCTCCAGCTGGCTGCACGTGCAAAGAGGACAAAGCGGTGCAGTGATGTAGCTGAGCTGACAGGCTATGGGAGGAGCTGCCGTAAAGCTGCATCCGCTGAATGTCACAGTGTTGAACCGTTCACGCTAAGGGTTGTAAGTTCATGTGATAAATTCACACATTGAATTTACACAGTGGTAGAGGTTCTGCCCTCTCTGGTGTATCACAGGTGTGGAGCTCACTCAGTCTCCTCGCTGCCCATGCAGGTGTGAAATGCACATAGTGGAAAGAAGCAGACGGAGGTGACGACACAATGGGCGGTGCCTGGGTCTGAGGGAGAGGGGCTTCGGCATGTGGCTGGACTGCAGGAGCTCCTCACCTCTTGCACTGAATGGAAGCAGAGAGCAGGGAATCCCAAGAGTCCTTGAGGTCCTGGATCTGCTTACGGACCACAGGGACGCCCTCTGGGGAGGTGTTCCTCTGAACTGACTCTCCACGGGTGATGAGCATCTTCAGCTGGATCTCTTTCTCCTGCCTGGTTGCCAGCAGCGCCTGGAGAAGACAGTGCTCAGTGGGCACAAACAGTCCTGGTCTCAGTCCCAAAAGATCTGAGTCTCAGTGCCAAAGAGTCCAAGACCCAAGCCAACATGGTCACATTAAGGCAGGAGAACATTACTTCAAGCTTGATCATCCTCTGGTCCAGCACGTTCTTGTCTGCGGTGGGAGAGCGGAAGGTCTGCAGCGCGTCGTTGGCATCTACCACCCAACCTTGAAGCTCCTTCAGGCCCTGGGAGAAGAGCTGGTGCTCGCTGACGATACGGTCGACACGGGACGCCTTCTCCTGGAGGGGCACAGTGGCCGTTCGGAGAACAACCACAACCGTCAGGACCACTTAATGAACCATAGAATAATAAACCAGGCAGCCCAGTTCATCAAAGTAAGTCCTCTTTTCTGCAGATTTAACTGAGCTTCTCTAAGGAGCAACTATGTTAGTAACCTCAGCACATCAGTCCCTTTGTTTCCATTTTTCAACAAAAAGCAAACTACGGCACTAACTGTGATGGAAACTAATTAAACAAACTGACCCGTGTTGGAACTAATGAGCAGGTAAAACCATCAGCAATCAGCAATTAATGGTAACTCCATAAGAAATGCTACAAAAAGAGTTATTCGCAGAGCCAAAGTGAAATTATCTTAATTTTCACTAGAAAAAAAAACTGTTGATAAAAAACATCAAATATTTGTGGTTATATCGAAAAGAGTTCAGGCTGGGTACCAGAGCAGGGTTGTCATCTGTCTATAATTTATAGTGGACTGATCAAACATAGCGTTACAGCACTGTTAGCATGTGTGCTACAGGGCCCAGCAGCCCCGCGGGCAGCGACAACTGCCCTTACCTTGGTCAGGTTGCTCAGCGCTAGGTACTGCGCTGACAGCTGGCCAACTCGGTGCATAAAGGCTTTCCCTGCCGCCTGGCCCTCCCAGAGAAGCAGGGCCTTTTCCCTCAAGCAGCTTAGCTGGCCCTCCTGGGAGGCTATTTCCTCTAGCACCGACTGAGAAGCACAAGCAAGTCAGCAAGTGCAGGTTAGCGCCACACAGTTTGCGACAGGAAGAAAGCATCAGCTGGTTACCAACCTTGGGTTAGCATCAGAAAGCTAGCAACAGGAAAGTAACACGAGCACATTGGCTAATGCAAGTTAGCACCAGTAAATCAATGTCGGCATATTAGCAAAAGAAAGCAGCAGGAAGTTAACATCAATAGGTTAGCAACTGCAGGTTATCACCAGTTGGGTTTCTATCAAAGCCACGAACAGGAAATGAACATGAGCAGATGCTCTGGTTTCCTCCTACAGTCCAAAGACGCGTGTTTCATGTTGAAAGGTGGCTCCAAATTTCCTTTATTGTGTGTATATTTGTGTGTGAGTGAATGTGTGTGTGTGTGTGTGTGTGTGTGTGTGTGGTTACCCTGCGATGGACAGGGCTCCTGTCCAGGTGTAGCCTAACACACTGTGTTTCTGGGATAGAGTCCAGACTGCCGCAATCCCAGACTTCTACTGGTTAATGATAGTGAGCAAGTGAGTCTGATCAGCACTAGTAAGTTAGCAAAAAGAAACAATCGTTGACAGGTTACACATCCAGATTAGCTCCAGGCAGTTAGCAAATGGATGTTAGCACCAGCCGGTTCAACAGTGCAAGTTATAATTGGGGTGCCTGCTGTGACAGATAATGCGGTTTAAGGGGTGGGGGTGGGAGTGGATGTTGATGTGGGATGACAGGTGTGAGGAGTAAGGGATGATGGAAACACATGGTGCAAAGTGGATGGGGGCAGTAAGGTCAAGGGGGATGGAAAAGGGTGCAACTCAAACAAAGGGTGCAACCCAAAAAAAAAAAGTGCTTGTTCCCCTCGTGCATTATTTTACCTATTTCAGAAAATGCATAAAATAGTTATGTACCAAAAAAAAAAACATTTACTGAGACAGCAAGGGACTGTTCTCGTGTCCTGTTTCACACCTCATTATTTTCAGAGAAGAGCAAAAGCTATTTTCACGGCAAAAGCTACAGTATTTATAATCACAGTAAAATGGATTACACGTTAACAATTCCTAAATCCCCCATTGTTTCCAAAGGCAGCGTGGCTTCAACAAACAAAGCTGAACAAATATGTGATTATGGGAAGACATACTGTAATTTATTTCCATATTGTGTTATAATTTATCTGTCAGCAACAATCCTACAAAATGTGGTCTGGGGTTTTGTATGTTTCTAATTTCAAAATTACACTCAGTCTTGTTGATGAACACAATATCTGCCCAACATTCAAAATCAGAAGTAACAACTATTTCCTCACTTGGAAAATAAATGCTTTAAAATATAATTTTGACTTTTACCCATTTATACAAAAGGATATATACTGGACAAGTCAGGACACACCAGGTGCTTTTCCCAAGAGTTCAATGGCAGATCCCACATAAATATGCCGGCGTCATTCTGACACCTGTCCAGGCCCCTGACCACTACGCCACCTGCTGCCCTTGACGAAAGTTACAGGAGGGCACTCTGTTCCGCTCCACACTGCCCCCACAGGCAGGCCGTAGTACCTGCAACTTGTGCAGCTCCTGTCGCTTGGCTGAAAGGTCGTGGAGGCGTGTGCTGCTCTCCTGCACAGCGCTCTCCGTCCCGGTGAGCCACGACTGCAGCGGCTCTGCACTCGACTCCAGGTCCTTCATCTGGGCCTGCAGATTCTGAAGAAAACAAGGACTCTGGCACTCGAGCAATCAAGCACACCAGATAAGGCTTAGAAGGACCAGCATCCAGCCAGGTACCTGCAAGGCCGTCTCCCTCTTCAGCAGGTTGGAGATGAAGCTCTTCCAGTCATCCCGGGCACTGGTCACCTTTGCCTGAATGGTGTCTACTCTGTCTTTGCTCACAATGCTGCTTAGAAGCTCTCCGCTGACCACCACGGCGTCCAACTTGCTCTGGCCCTGTTCTTTGTCACTCAGGAATTCCTGTAGGCGCAGTGAAAGGTCAAAGGTGACATTCCTCGGATGCGTGACCCACAAGAGAAGCTCCACATGCAGACGGCACTCTACCACACTCACCCCAAGGTAGGTATTGTGACGCACCTGTACTTTGAGCAAGGCAGCAGAGGCCTCGCCAATGCTCTGGGGCACATCGAAGCACTTGGCCGTGTTAATCTTGGCGTTGACGAGCCACTGCTGGAAGTCGCGGAAAGCGGTGCGGAGCTGCTGTTCTAGAAACTTCTCCTTGTTCTGGCACTCTTTCGCAGCCTGTAGACTGAGGCTACAGGGGGGTTGCCGAGGATAATGAGGATGTGAGCGTCTGAATTAACTGTGATCATCCACACAGACAGGAGGCACAGTTGCACTCTCGATTTCGTTCGATCAGCTGATCACCAAAATTGTTTTTGTGATGGACTGTTGGACCTTCTTAACAAGGCAGAATGTCACTAGCTGCTGGTCAAAATGCTACCAGAAAAACACAACTGAAAAAAACAACTAACGGCCAAATTATGAACCGTCAAAGTTTTTTTAGTATATTTATTTATAAATAATTATATTTTCCTCACTTATGTACTGTATTTTCTAAAACAGATAAAAATTAGTCTGCAGAGGAGCGAATATGGCATGTGTTCACCCGCTGAGATGACAGATGGTAGTAGAGAGCACCCAAACACAACAGGAGTGTGGGTAACCTTAAACCCACTCACTTTCACGGTGTTTACAGTTCACTTCCTGTGTTCCCGAGTGTCAGTGATCAGCAAGAAGATGGCAGACATGTTTATGTGGTGCATCTACATCAAATAGCAGTTTCAGGGGATTACTTTTTTCTGTCATTTCAATTTACTTTCAAAGTAGCTCAAAGTTAGAATTAAATACATATATATATATGTATATACACACACACACATACATATATATATATGTATATATATGAGATTTTTTAGGGAACCTAAGCAGGGAACAAATCGGGATCTTGATTTGGTCTCACCAGTGAGCTCACACCAAGCACGTCGGTAGCCATGTGAAAGGCATCACTGTTCATTAGAACCGCGATATGTAAATGAGTCTGGCTCTGGCTCACATGTGGCTCTGGAGGGGGCAGTTGAAGCCCATTGCACATCAAGAAACTGAGAAAGACCCCCTGTGGTGTTGAGAGCTCGCCCAGGAGACTTATCCACAGCGGGCCCCGAACCTGCGCTCACCTGTTGTACTCCTTGATGAGGGAGGACACTCTCTCCGAGTGTGAGTGCAGGTCCTTGGGGAAGCGGCACAGGCTGTTCAACTGGCTCTGGAGGCTGTCGGTGAGTGGCTCCATCCTGAGAAGCCCCTCCACGGTGTCCTGCACCCAGACACAGAGGGATCTCTTTTCTACGTGCCACTTTTACATCCATTCATTTCACATTTTCTTCAACATTAATGTTGAATTTATTAATTTATTTGCATTTATTAATTTTGCCAGTCACATTAATTTTAATGGCACATATAAAGAAGCTGATGTGGTGGACGCTCCTGCAGATACATTTGGCACGCAACGGTGGGGTCCTTCTTTAAAGTTTTAAGAAGGTGCCATGAATAAATAATATACAATCAGTGCAGACAGAGATCCAAAGCCTCATCAGCACTGAACCCCAGTCTACCTTCTTAGCATTCACATTTACTGATTTCACTGACACTCTTCTACAAAGCGCCTTACAATGTTAAGCAGCTTACACTGATTTACCCATTTATACAGCCAGGTCATTTTTACTGTCAGTTCTGGGTAAAGAGGGGGCGTAGCAGTGCAGCGGGCTTGGCCAGGTCCCGCTGCGTGGCGGGTCTAGGGTTTGAATCCTGCTTGAGGTGCCTTACGGTGGACTGGCATCCTGTCCGGGGTGTGTCGCCTCACCCTTCAGCCTTGCGCCTGTGTTGCCGGGTTAGGCTCCGGTTCACCGCAACCCCACTTGGAAGAAGCAGTTTCAGACTCTGTGTGTGTGTGTGTGTGTGTGTGTGTGAGTTCTGGGTAAGTACCTTGATTAATGGTACTACAACAGGAGGTGGGATTCAAACCTGAGTTCTTTGGGTTGCAAAACTCTAACCACTCCGCCCCCTGCTGCCCCCATTTTTTGTGTCTTTTCACACAGGAGGAGTAAAGTTGGCGGGAAAGCGGAAACACTCAGAGTCCTTACAAAGAAGCACTGCGCCGCGCCCGCTGGGCTCGCTTGGCCCCCGGGGGACACGGCTGTGAGTGCGCAGCTGTGAGAGAGATTAGGCAGCGCCGGGGGCCGCGCTCACAAACAAGTCCAGAGACAGGAAGTGGGGAGGAGGGAGAAACACCACAACGGCACTTATCTGTAGCGCAAGGAAACTCAAAGTCGGGAAGACAGAGGGAGCACGGTCGCCGTTGCACGGCTGCTAGCATAGCTAGCAGGATCAGCTCGGGAAAGGAGTCAGTGTGTGTGTGTGCGTGTGTGTGTGTCAGAGGGATACAAACACAGCTGTCCCACAGCCCTGAGTAGCTCTGACGCCTGTGCTCCTGTAATCCATCACGCGTGCGCAGCCGAAGCCCCGGCAGCCAGCCTACCTTCGCGATCCTCCAGCCCCGGGCCGCCTCGTCTCCGCCACTGCTGCCTTTCCCGTCCGCCGAGCTCAGCTGCTGGCCCCAGTCACACAGCTGTCCACGGAACGTCTCCAGCTCCTGCTCCAGCTGCGCCTCCAGGACTCGAAACTCTCGCTCAGAGCCGTCAGCGCGAGCCAGGGCGTCACGGAGGGTGTCCCGCGCGCGCAGCGCCGCCCCCTCCCACTCTTCCCAGGCTCGCTGCGGGCCCCCCTGGTCGGTGCTCTCCGGCACGAACGCAGTGCTCCGCTGCACGCTGCGCAGCCGCTCTCGGCCCTGCTGCCTGGAATCAATCAGCTCCTGCCGCGGAAAGTTGCCACGGTAACTGCAGCTGCCACAGCCTCCGACGGGCGCTATTCAGGGCTGCGTTTTTCATTTCTCGCCCCCCTTCCCCCCATGCCCTCGCTCACTCTCGCTGTCTGATGGGAAATGTGTGAGCGGCACATCGCAGACGGGTCTGCGCACAGCTATTTATCCTGAGCTGCCCTCTCATTATTATTAGCACCTCTTGCTCTGTTTGCGTTTGCTCTCAAAAAATAAAAACATGAAATATTATATGTACGGTGCATGCTACAGTAAAATTACAGTAAAATCACAACTCTATGTCTGGTCATAAATCAGGGGTAAGAGTAAGCTGCCCTTTAATGCACATGGGGGAATGGAGGTCCTGCCACCTCTTCACGAACTCAAAGACTCATCCTCCTCACCTGCACCTTGGTCAGTCTCCTCTGGAGGGAGGCGGGGTCACCTGTTGGCTCCGCCCACCGCTGCAGCTCCTCCCTGGCAGACGCCAGCCAGTCCGTCAGGTCGCGTACGGCCTCTGCGTAGCGCTCATGCTCCACTAGAGACTCCTCCGCCTGCCTCACCTTGTCCTGCAGCACACACACAGACACACACATATAAAATAGGGTTAGGAGAAAAATAAATAACGAGCATTCAGACACTTGCTGCAGGCACACGCATTTTCTCCTGTAATCTGTCAGCCTGAATAAAAAGATTACTATGAATAACAATAACAATTATGTGAAACACCCAGATGACACAGTTCACACTGTAAACAAAGGGGTGTTCTGGAAGGTTCTGCCACACAGGGTAAAACCTAATTAAATATGTACATATGATCGTCTACCACAGAGCAACCAGGGCTGTGAAAGGAGTGATCCTGAGTGATGATTCCTCCTGGGGTGTTTTTCAACCACATGTGTCGCTGCTACATGTTCTCCAGCTCACCATGGATCAGTGCCCCCCCCACCTCACGCCCCTTAGAGCTGTTACCTTGACGATGGCGGCGATGTCATCGAACTGCACGCGCAGCTCGGCGCACGCTTCCTCTCGAAAGGTGGAGTCAGCCGTCTTGGCGCGCAGCTCAGCTCCCAGCTGCGTGAGCTCTGACAGAGCGTCCTCATGATGCTCCACATCGGCCAGTGCAGCACGCAGGCGTTCCAGATGCACGGCCTTCTCTTTCAAGCCTGGTGGGGGCGCTGCTGAGGTCTCCGCCTCCCGCTCCATGACTTCCATCCACTGCAGAAGCTTGGCCTCACTCACCTTGAAGCTGTTGCACTGGGATACGGTCCACTGCAGCCGGCTGCGCACAAACACAAACACACAAACGCACACACACAGTGAGGCGGACAACAATTAAGCTTGACCCTGCCCACCCCAGCAGATGGACCAATCAGAATCCCTACCTGTGGCAGCCCATCAACTTGACCTGCATGGAGGTCCAGGCATCCTTCAGCTCTTGCAACTGGGAGCGTATCGCTTCCTGTCTGGCTCCTTGTCCCACCTCCTGCTCTGCCTCCTGTCCAGGCTCCACCCTACTGCTCCTCAGCAGCTGCTCTGCCTTTCCTACAGCCATGTTCAGTTTCACTTCGCCTTCACTCTTCAGCAGCAGAACATCCTGCACACAGAGCCTCCACTGTATCATTATTCACTCTCTCACACAAACACACACACACACACACACACACACACACACACACACTCAGTGTATCAACAACTCACAACCGCTCACTGTCACCCCCTTGTGTCTGCCTGCTGACCTGCACCAGCACCAGTCTCTGCTCCAGTGCTGTCCTGCTGCCGATGGTATTGTCAAGGTCGGCCAGCCGGTCCTGCAGGTCCTTCAGCCAGGCCCAGGCACTGTGCAGCGATTCTTCAAAGGCGCGGTGTTCCTGCAAGGCCAGCTGGTGAGAGCGCAGCTGTTCCTGCATGCTTTTCAGCAGGGCCTGGTGCTGTGTCTGCAGCTGCACAGCTGCACGCACCTCCCCACCTGCCCCACGTCCTGCCTCACTCAGGCTCTGAGCCTCACGGCAGAGCCTGTCGAAGGCATCCCTGTACATTGAAAAGGTTGTACCGAGGTAGTAGTCAGGCTCAAGCAACTCAAAGGTTGTAGGTTCGAGGACCAAGTGAGAGGAGAAGTGTAATGTGTGCAAACTCTCACCTCTCCTTCAGAAGTTCTTTCACAAACACCTCCATCTTCTCCAGCTCCTCCGTCTCAGGAAGAAGGTGCTGACTCTGATTTGAAAGCTCTGCATGGATCCCCCGCTCCTTCTGTTGCAGCCACTCGCTCAGGTCCTCTAGTCTGGTCTCAAACCTGTGGGAGGCAGAAGATGCCCCATGACCTCACGCGCCAAACAGACACCACTGAGCACGAGCACATTCTCTATGGGGAAGCAGGTGGTGTAGTGATTGGAGCTGCCACCTTTGAACTCAAAGGACAGAGGATGGAATCCCATCTCCTCCTGTCATGCCTTCGATCACAGTACTTAGCCTGAATTAATGTAGTAAAAATTGCCAAGCTATATAAAAGAGTAGCTCTGGAGAAAAACTTCAGCTAAGTACCTAAATTAATATTAGCCGCTAGCACCCCCTACTGATGGCTCCTCCAGCCAGCCCCACCTGTCCAACTGGGCTATGACCTCCTCCAGGACCCGCTGGTTGTGATGGCATTGCTCCACAAAGTTGACCCACTCCTGCTGGCTGGTGGAGATCTGCTGGTGCACCTGCGCCGTGTTCGTCTTGGGGAGGTGGAGCAGGAGCTTCTTGCCCTCCTCACACACCCGGGTTAGCCAACCCTTGCCCTCATCGACCTGCTCCAGAGCCCCCTAAAGGTGGGGAAGAGTAAAATCACCCATCACTGCTGTCCGGAACACTCTATTTCACTTCCATGGGTTCAGTACTGCCCCGTATCCCATACCTTGAGTCTCTGCAGCTTGTCACGCACAGCTGCGATGTCCCCTGATTGGTCGGAACACTCCTTCACACCTTCCTTCAGCACTAGGAGCCACATGTGGAAGCTGTTCACCAGCTCTGCAGAGTGACAGCGGGACAGAGAAGGACAGAGTCATGAGGCGTCAGAGAAGCTCAGCTCTAACACGGTCTAGATGATGACATGCTCGCTGGACGTGATCAGAAGGATGACAGCTGGCTGACTCGTTCCTTCATCACAAAAGCACAGCTGTCTCTCAGATTCATTCCAAGAAATGACCTCCTGGTTAGGTGAGTATTCAGTAGGAGGGGTTAAGTTACCACTATTTCCAGGATGGAAAATACATCACCTGAAATTAATTAAAATAATAAAATAAGATATATTTTTATGAATGACAATGACAACAGGACATACTTTTCATGTTTACCCATGTACCTCATATTTACCCATCTCTACAGCCAGGTAATTTTTACTGGACTGGATTTTAAGTTCTGAACCCACAACCTCTGAGCCCAAAAGGCAGGAATACCAACCACAATGCCATCTGCTGCCCCATGTATGTGGAGCAACTGATAGTGAAGTGGTCAGAGCTGCTGTATCTTTGCCAAAGGTCACTGGTTTGAATCCCATCTCCAGTTACAATACTCTTGAGCAAGGTACTTACCCTGAATTACAGTAAAATGTAGAAAACAGCCAGACTGACATCACTGAGAGTTTAAATCCTTCTGGGTTTGACACACCAGGTGTTTCTCTTGGCTCCAAAGGGCTGGCTGTATATTCAGATGAAGCCAAAATCTCACCAGTAAAGTGCTGCTGCAGGCCATCCTGCAGGGAGCCCAGTGTGCGGGAGCAGCTCAGGTGTGCAGCCTCACTGCGCTTGGACAGGTCTGCAAGTGCTGTCCCCAGGAACACCAGGTCTTCGGTCGGGAAACGCCTGCACAGGGAGCCCAGGGAGTCGCGCATGGAGTCTGTGTTTATTCTCAGGGCCTGTAACTCTTTCTGGTGCTCCTGCCAGATGCAGGAAAGACAGGTGTCACACACAAGTGTCACAACAGTCCCAACAAACAACACTGCAACAAAAACTCTTGTACAAAGTGACATATAGAGCTTAAATGTTGTGCTTGGCTGCGTATTAATTAAAAGTATTGGTTGTTAACGGCAGCAGATGGCATAGTAGTTAGAGGCTCTGCCTTTGGACTCGAACGTCCCAGATTTAAAGCCCACCTCCTATTGTAGTACCCTTTAGCAAGGTATTTACCCTGAATTCACAAAGTAAAACTCACCCTCTTGTATAAATGGGGAAATCACTGTGAGTCACTTTGGAGGAAAGCATTACATAAATTAATTAATGTGACTGAGATTCTATGTGGATTTCTGGCTACATTATTTATTCATGACACCTTATTAATAATCTAAGATATGGTACCGTACCACTTTTAATAACAGAGTATCCATGACAATCTCCTTTTATGTGCAAAGTACTTGGCCATTAAAGTTATCTTATCCTATTTCATGACTGGGGAGAAGAAGATTCAATGCTGGGTGGACAATTAAGGCTCAAGAGGTGGAGACTCAAGGCATACAGTGGCCTACCTTAACTCTGCATATGTCCTCCTCATCTGGGCCTTGCGGCAGGGCTGACAGAGAGTCCTCCACTTCCTGTAGTTGCCTGGTCATCTGGGAAATGAAGTTCTCCAGCTCCTGCTTCTGGGAGCAGAAGTCCTCCAGCGAGGTGCTGGTCTGCTTCAAGAGCCCCTGGATGTGCTCCAGCTTCTTCCGCAGCTTGGCCTCCAGGACCTGACAGAAGGACAAAGATTCTCCAGTTGAACTGTAGTCAAAACCCGATCTAAATCATACATCACAAGGACAGCAGGTGATGTAGTGGTTAGTGCTGCCACCTTACACTCCAAGGACCTGGGTTTGAATCTCACCTCCTGCTGCAGTACTCTTAAACATGCTACTTACCTTGAATTTCACTGCTAAAAACTACCCTCCTGCATAAATTGCTAAAACACTAAGGTGCTCTGGAGGAAAGCATCAGCTAAATAAATAAGTGTCTGTCTGTGGTACTGCTACTATACTGTAATGTTTTTTGAACAGTAAACAACATCACCAAGGAGACCTGCAGAAGTTCGTACACAAAGAGCTCCTCTTTTGACGGCGCTGTTCAAGTGTGTTGTTCGGGACTGTCTCTCTACCTGCAGCTGTGTGGGTGTGTCCTGACTGCAGGTGAGCTCTTTCAGCTCACACACATTCTCATGCATGGCTTCCAGCTCCTGCTCCTTGCTCTGCATTTCCACCTGAAGAACACAAAAGGGCTGCTTTTGATATGAACAACAAACACAAACAACAACTGTAACAGACACAATCTATGTGGTCTTTGACCCATCGCACCCCCAAGGCACTGACCTGCAGCTCAGAGAGGAATTGCTCTGTCTGCTGACTGTCGCTGAGGTTTGTGACCCTCTTGCTGAGCTCCGCAGCCACACTGCCAGCCCAGCTGTCAATATCCTCCGCCCTGACCTGAAGCTCCGCCCACAGAGCAGCACTACGGCCGAGATGCTTGATGTTGTCGTCGATCCTCTCAGACACCTGAAGTGGAGGGCACAAGGTCAGAGGGTCAGCATCAGTTTGGACCACAGCAGAAGAAACACGGATAGAAGAATCCTAAAATGACTGAAATATGGTCATAAGACCCATTATTCGCTCGTTTAGTTCTTCAAAAATCCCATTTCCAATTATACTAAATTATTATTATTATTATTTTTTTATAGAGCACTCTTCTCACGCAGTGACACAGAGCACTTTAACACAGGCATACAGCAAGAAAAATTGATACAAACAAAGAAGACAGTCAACTAATGGCTACCATAATGAAGAACTTATTATACGGCTATAAGTATACCTACTGGCCACCGGGGAAAGGAACAAAAACTCCCAACTGAAGGGTGAGGGAGAAAAAACCTCTGGGGGTCCACGGGCCATTGTTATTGATCACCAACACCAAGGAACACCAGACAAGAGCTATAAACACTATGGGGGTGAGTTATATTACAGTTGTGTGACACTTCTATTCTGTTTGAGTGACCTTTGCCACCACCTATAGGCTTGGAGGGTAAACACAGTTCACCTTCACAATACAGCAAAGACATTTTGGAAAACAGGATAAGTAATAGATAGATAGATAGATAGATAGATAGATAGATAGAAAAATGGCTGTGTTTTTCAGAACTCAGTCAAGGAACCAGAGTATGTGTGCTCTCTGTTGCTCCCAGTCTGTGGAATGGTAAGGGAGACATCATGAGAGACGTGTTTCCCCACATGTTCCTTCTTACATCAAGCCACTGCTCCAGCACGGCATCCAGGTCCTGTTTGATCATCTGAGGTTCGCAGTCTGGGATGCTGCTCAGTTCACCCAACAAGTGCTTCCCCCTGCTGGTGAGGAGGTCCAACTCTTCCTGACAGTGCCCCATTTCCATCTTTGCTGCCTCGTGCTGTTAAGAAAGAAGTGAGCAGAAGACAATGAATTTGTTTAACCAATATTCAACATATTCAACAGACATCCTTGTCTCAGGAAATCATAAAAAAAACATTTTATACTTTGCTCACATAAACATTTAAAACGTAAAGGAAGAATTTTGTAAATTAGCAATTTTTCAGTGTTGTTTAAAATATGACATGTGCTGAGGAATATTTAATAGCTTTAATGAAGGTAGGTGGACTTTGTACTGACAGAGCTCAGAAATCCATGGGTATCTGGACAAGAGAAAGCGAGTTCTGACCCGAGACAGCTCCCTCCGGACATCTTCCTGGTCCTTCAGAGGCCATCTGATCTCCGCCACACCGGCTGCTTTCTCCACCATGTTGTTGATGGAGGACTTCAGATTCTGGAAATCCCTCAGGTTGTCCAGGAGGAGGGAGGACTGGGCCTGCCTGCAGGGGGTGACACTCGCTAGTCAAATGTACTACAAACACACATAGTTGTGCACAGACACTCACACTAAGACTTGTGCACAGGTGTATCAACGCAGCTCAGACAGGCACCAAAATCTGCAAAACCTCTCTTCCATTTAGACTTCTGATTTTCCAGCATGTAACAGAGTAGAGAGTGATCTTTCATAAAGTTACAAAATTCTAACCAGGGCACACTTGGGACTGGGTTTGGGGGTTAGGGTTATTAGTCTTCATGATCAGTCAGCTGGATTTGGGGACAGGATGTTTCAATATGTCCCTTCAGTTGATTTTTCTCTTGTTTCTTCTGCCAAGCGAGGTCACAAAACTAGCCTGAGGCTGAACAAGGAATGACAGAAGGGCTTCTGGGAATCAGGTCCACAGTCCAAACAATCACCATGACCTCAAGTGTCAAACCATCACGAGCCAAGAGTTTTACAGTTTCATGAAAACAACAAAATTCAATTTCCATGCTATCTTTAAATTTAGTGGAGGTACGTTTCTAGCCAAGGTATAAATATTGGGACTGTTCCACGTGCCTGCCAAGTGTTCAGCTCACAGTGAAGCCCAAAGAAGGGATGGGAACGTAGCTTAAGGTAAACATGGTTGGAATGTGTAAGGGCCTCACTGCTAGTAGGGACACCGTGCTTTCCTAAACACGGGTTCTGCCCGCAATCTGGAGTTGGCAGACAGGAAGTGATGAATTATGCGAATTGGGAGAACCGTGAAAATGCATTCTGTCTCCTTGGTCAGCAATTTTTATGTCAGCTGCCTTTTTTCCCCCGAGGTTCAAAGACAATCACAGATCAACCTGGGTTGTGACCCCCTAACGCCATGCACCCCCACCTGTCTGTGAGAGTCCTCTGTGCCTCCTCCCAGGCTATCTCAACCAGGCCAACTTCCCGAAGTGCCTCACCAGCCAGCTCTGCGTCTCTCTGGGCTAGCTGCTGGCCTCGCTCACGTACCCACTGCACCTCATGCTGGTGCAAGAGCAGCTCCTCTTCCAGCTCGTTGAAGAAGCGCAACCTGCAAGGGACACAATGGCCAATCAGACAATAGGCTGCGACACAGTGACCAATCAGGAGTGGACTATAAAACAATGAGGCTTGTGCTGAATCGGGCACCTGTGCTGGAGCTCCTGGAGGCTGGGTTCCTGGAGGCTCTGCCCACTAGCCTTCTCCTCCACCTCCCGCAGGACCAACAGCAGTTGCTCCTTCCGCTGGCGGAAGGCAGTCCACAGTGCCCCCAGGGCCTCTGCCTCACTCTGCCTGGTGCCCAGCAGGTTCTGCACATCCTCCATAGACATAGTGAGGGCTTCCACCAGTGCTCTGCAAGTGATCCGCGGTCCTGCCCCCTCTCCACACAGCTGCCAGCGGGCCTTACTGAGACTGCTGTCCAGGCTGACTGCTTGCACATCTAGCCTGCAAACATCGGCCGCTGCTGATTCCAGCTCCTGCCGCAAAGGCTCGGCCTGGGCTCGGTCAAAGCTGCCGGCGCCCTCTAGTGCCTGCCTTGTGCCCTGCAGCAGGCTGGCCGTTGCGCCGCGGCCCTCTAGGAAGGCCTCCAGCTGGCCGAGGCAACTGCGCCGGTGCTCCAGCAGCTGCTGTGCCTCCAAGCAAGGCTGCAGACTGGTGTCCCAGCGCCTGCGGAGCAGCGGCAGCTCGTCTGCATTGCAGGTCCCACTCAGGGAGGCCACACGCTGCTCCAGACTCGCTCTGGTCCCTTCCTTGTTCTGCAGCATGGCTTCCGCTTCCTGGAGGGAAACCAACAGGGTGAACGAGGCCAAACACAAACACAAATCAGCAATTAAACAAACGAGGAACATAAACATGTGAGCCAATCCCACAATCCACCATCATACCTTGGTCTGGGTGTCTGCAGTCACAAGATCTGTGATGTCCACCTGGGAGAAGGTGTGGAGGTCGGACAGAAAGCTCTTGCTCCAGTGGGAGAACTCAGCCAGGGTTTGCTCAAACTGCTCTACCATCTCCATGTGAGTCTGCAGCTGCTGCATTCTGAGGGAGGAGAGGAATGGAGCATCACTGGAGTGTCACTACCACCAAAACACAAGCACGAAACAGGAAGGGATACAGTGTGAAACAGGGAGACGAACACTGAGTTTCAGCATGAAATGGAAAAGCCCTGATACAGCCAGCCCCCTGACCTTTTGAGTACCATCTGGACCTGCTCTCTCCACCTTTCTTCCAGCTGCTCCACGTGTGCAGAGAGCTCCTTCACTTGTTCACGTGAAGCTGTCAGATGTAAAGATGCTGCCAGGCTCAGAAGGTCCTGGTGGAAGGACTCCTGGGCTACAGTCTCAGACTGCAGGTCCTGCAGAGCAAGAGTTGGCTGTTGGTACTGATCTGTAGGGGATGGTGTCACTCTTCCTGGACTATTATTCTGTATCTATACTGGGCATATGGGGTTGTATACACCGCACACATGAAATAAAATGCCGTGTTTATGCATCACTAGAGGGTATGAGGACTCTGTAGTAGACAGGTATTGTGGGTTACCGTCATGCACCAGTAGATCTTTAGTTGTGCCCCCCGTTTACCTGGAGCGCACACAGCTGGGTCTGCAGTTTGGTTTTATCCACTGAGAGGCAGAGGGCAACTGGACTGCAGGCGAACTCACTCCTCTCGAGCCACGACATGAGGCTGGAAAGCTCCTTCTCGTATCTAAACCAAATAGCCGGCGGTTTTTAAACAAGCAATCAGGTTCCAGTCGGGGAGCTCTGAGGGTGCGGTAAAAAGCCAGCGGGACTCAGCAACACTGACAAGGACACAAAGGCGGGCACCTATTTCTCAGCCCCACATAGCACCATGTTAATCCCCTCACCACCCACTGCTCACCTCTGCCACAGGGACTGCAGGTTCTCCAGCAGCACCTGCTTGTCACCGGCCTGTCTGAGATGCTCCTCCAGTTGGTGCTGCAGCGCGACTATGTCCCCCTCCGCCTGCTCACGGTCCGAGAGCCGCTGTGCCGCACCTGATAGTGCTGCCACGGCTTGCCTGAGCTGCTCCAGAGACTGGGCCTCATCCTGGGAGGAGCAGACTGACACGTTACACACGCCATATATGTTCTACACACCATACACATTACCCATGTTGTGCATGCACATTACACACACCTTACACATTGCATACAGTAGTACACCAATAGTACGTATTACACACATACAATACAGGCATCATACACACACTTCACATACATTACAGACACCATACACACATCGCACCCCATCCACAGTGCAAAAAATTTATACACACCATAAAAATACTGTACGAATCCGTTACAGACACCATACACATGGTATATATTCACCTTATACAAAGTGTATGTATAAGATGACTTTACCAGTACATTAAAACATAAGCACATTATACCTGTTTAAAATGTGTAAAACACATATTACACAATCATACAAACACACCAGACATGCCACACATACACACACAGTGTAAACATATTTTCCACATCCCTTATACACACAGTGCATTCACTATGGTGAGAAAAAGAGCAGCAAGCTCCACCTGATGATCTTCAAGAGCCCTGTAGGCATCAGACGATGAGGCGCAGGATGTCACTGGCTGCTCCAGCTTGTCACCCAGCTTCTGCAGGGACGTCCGTGCCTGTTGGATAGAGCAGACAGGACAGCTGTCACTGTAGCGCTGTGAGGACCATCTGTGTCACTTCACTATGTGACCATCCAAGCCATC
Organism: Scleropages formosus; assembly: GCF_900964775.1. Classification (NCBI taxonomy): domain Eukaryota; kingdom Metazoa; phylum Chordata; class Actinopteri; order Osteoglossiformes; family Osteoglossidae; genus Scleropages; species Scleropages formosus. The sequence goes on from NC_041806.1 coordinate 50,225,776, forward strand.
TGTGTCACTTCAGAAGGACATGCAACCTCAGCATACGGCAGCGGTACCATTAGTCAACCTCACACTGGATGTTTTTAAATATCACTTGATCCAGTTCAACCACTGAGGAAATAAAAATTAATTTAAGCTTGAAAATAATCAGAAGAGAATGACAGTTATTCACTAAACATAATCCACTCACTTGATCTGATTATCTCCATGAATGATGCTATTAAGCATAGCATTAGGGACAGATAAGCTGTATGTGAGACACAGAAGAAGGGAGGCAGTGAGAGTACCTGTTCCAGATCCTGGGTGAACCTGTGCAGGTGGGCAGTTCTCTGCTCCAAGTCTCCGCCCACCCGCTCCACACTCTCCTGTAGCTCCTCCCATTCCTGCCCCACCTGCATTAACCTGGCCCTCATGCGAGCTGCCTCCTCCGGTGATATGAACTGGCCCAGAGAACATGATTCCGTCTCCAGCAGGGGAAGGACCTCTGTCCTCTCCTGTAGACCAGCCTCCACAGCCTGGTCCAGTCAGAAGACAGATCAGTTGGGCTTATTATTAGCGTTGTTTTAATTACTATGATGGTAAGAGATGCACTTTGTTTTCAATCTAGGATCAAGTGCAGGGGAATTACTGCCTAGGATTCAATGGTACAAGTGAAAAAGGGCAGGAGGACCACATGGGGGGCTGTACTGCGGGGTCAAACTACCTTCATAGCACTCTCTTGTTGCTGCAGCGTCAAGGTGCCAGCCCTCAGGGAGACCAGCTCCTCTCCCCTCTCACTGATCCATGTGGAGAGGATATGGATCCTATTGTTGAACTCCTCCCACTGGGATTTAATGGTCTCTAGCTGTTGAGCGCTGCGAAAACAGGAAGCAATGCTAATGGCAACCACAGTAGGGAATGTGTGTGTGTGATGTAGGAGCAGGACTGGAAACAGACTTACTTGTCAGTGACGCTGGCCCTGACTCGGCCCACCTGTTTCTGGAGTACCCGAGTTTGTTCCTGCAGGCGGATCCGGTTGCTGGAGCCCAGCCGGATCTCTGCTGCCTCCTTCAGGAGCAGCTCCACCTGGGAGCATTGCTCCTCGCTCTGCTTGTGCAGGTCCTGCATGCAACAACACAGAGATGTAACCACAGGGCACGGCTGTGAATGAGGCAGTCAGCTGTGTCACCCCAAGCACCAGTACCCAGGCGGCTCCAGGCAGGCACCGTTGGACCTACCCTGGCCTGCTCCAGCTTAGCTGTGAGACCCTCCAAGCTGCTGAAAGCGCAGTCCCTTCGCAGGGCAATGTCAGCACGGCTCACAAACGCCTCCAGGGCCTCCAGCTGCCTTTCCAAGTCCTGCCAGGCAGCCAGGGTCTCCTGCAGAACCACCAAAGGGAAAAAAGGGACACTTTACAGTAGGACTGCAGGGGATGGGACTCAGTAACCCAGACAACACGGTGGGCAGCTCTGGCATTACCTGCAGAATGGTCTCCTCCTGCTCGACAGTCTCATCCACGGAGTGCAGCACCCTCTCCAGCATCTGCAGGGAGTCGCTTGGCTTCTCCTCTGTCTGCAGGTGGCACACGCGCAGCACCTGCTGCTCTGCCTCGCTCCTCTTGGCCCGCAGCTGCTCCAGGTGCTTCTGCAGGTGCAGATGCAGAGCAGCGGGACATAGTCACAGGCAGAAAGGCAGGTGGAGACAAGAGGTTGTGATGGTCTGTAGTCTGGTCCACCTCAGTGTCCAGCTCTGCTGCCTAGCTGCTGAACACAACAGCGCTCTCACCTGGTGGCTAAGAAGCATCTGCTGAGCCTCCTTCACATCTTGGGCTTCTAGGATCTTAGCAGCCCCTTTCTGGACCTGCTTCTGGGCCTTTTGCAGCTCCTCCAGCGAGCGAAGAATCTCCGCCCGGACCTGGACTCGAGCTCCTGTGGCCAAGAGTGTGTCCTCTACCTGGAGCGGGAAACAGCGATGGGAGACTATCAGCGAACAAGAGCTCAGGGGATGATAATCCACTTTACAGTGTCATGCCAACATGAAGACCCATGTGGACCTCCTTGGGAAGACAATCAGGACATCTAATTGCCCTGGAACATTCAGAACATTAATGAGTAACTTCATTGTCCTTTCTTAACCCCTTGGTCACGTATCCAAAGTCATTCTATAAGCGAGGCCACATGTTCTGAACAGAGCTACATTTGACCACTAGAGAATGACATGCTGGGACAGCAGGGTGGCTCACAGACAGGCGTACCTCGGCCAGGGAAGACAGCAGGGACTCATGGTCTGAGGAGAGCTTGGTAAGGACGTCTCGCTGTTGGTGGAAATCACCTTCGAGGCAGACCTCCATGAGGGCAGCCAGCCGGGTCTCCAGCCATCCCAGGTTGCCCTGCTGCTCCTCGGCATCGCGGCGCATCTCCTGAGAGGCACAGCAGGAGGTGGGCTAAGCGTGGGGGTGTCACCTGCACTGTGCCCACGGTTGAGGGTTATGATCGAGAGCGCTCACCTCCAGAGTGGTCTTTACCCAGCCATGTGCGTCGGGGTCGCTGGCCTGGACCTTCAGCTCCCTCAGCTGGGATTCCTTCGAGGAGATCCAGGAATCCAGCATGGAGCACCTGGGTGCAGCGGAGGGACAATCACTTATAGTATAAACACGTTTTATTAAACAATCCGCACAAGATCATGAAAACAAATGTTAAAACAAGATATTCGTGGCGATCGCATGTTCATGAAAAAACCACAGATTTGAAAAGCTCTGAGCTAACAGCCCACATTGAAAGTTAAAACTGCCTGCATCTGCGATAGGAAGGCAAGGCTTGGTTAGAGAGTGGGCGGAGCACAGGTGGAGCTGCAATCTCATCCCCACCACCTCACCTTGAAGTAAATTCCTCCCACTTGTCTGGGTGCTGCAGTAGCACCTGGTAGGTGTTATCCACCTGCGCCGCGAGCTTGGAGATGGCCACTCTGCAGCTGTGGGTGGTCTGGTGGGCAGGGTCACCTTCTGGCAGCTTCCCACAAAGCTCCTCCATATCCTGAAGCCTCTTCTCACAGACAGCCTGGGGGCCTGACTCCTTGAAGAAGGCCTGGCGACAATCCAGAGAACGCGGGTGTGACATGAGCTGCACCCTGACTGGCTGACAATACAGGAGGCCCATCCACTCAGCAGTGGCCACGCCTACTCACCCTGTGCTCCCTGACCAGCCTCTCGCTGCCAGCCGTGGGCAGGGCATCGTTCTCGCGCTCCAGCTCCACCTGACAATCCTGCAGCAGGGCCAACAGTTGGCGGCTCCCTGCATGCACTCTCAACCGCAGCAGATGGAAGGGCGCCTCCGTGTGGACATCCTAAGCAGAACAGTGACACAAACAGCTGTCACCCAGGACAACGGCCAGGTTTGGTGACCATCCCGCACACCTAGAGCATGTATGTACCACAGACACAGCTCACTGACCTTCCACTGCTTGTGCAGCCTGCGGACAGTCTCCTGCAGGCCCTGGTGCTCGCCCTCAGGCAGGATGTCGGTGAGCTCGTCGCATGCCTTCAGGAAGGCGCTCAGCACACGCTGGTCAATCTGCCCAAAGAACTCCTGTAGGAGGAGAAAGGAGTGAGTGCACACAGCCTGGTGAGACTCCCATGGGGAGTCCCCTGATACGGTGCTGTGGGATATCGTACCGTATGCTTCTCAAGCAGCTCCTCTGGGTTCCCCTGCTCCTTCAGCGAGACCTGGGCTGCCTTGAGCACCTTCTCCAGCTCCACGCGTGACTCATCAAACCTCCTCATGAGGCCGCTGTTGGCCTCGACGTGCTTCCTCCACTCTCCTGCCTCCTGCACCATGGTCTGGGGGGGGGGAAAAACACAGTGACCTTAGATGACCTATAGATTAGGAAAACGGTTCCTGTCACCTCTTTGTATTTCTGTATTTGCCAGTGTGACATTAACAATCTCAGCTCTGAACCCTGGGGATGAATGAGTGACAGAGGTCAAGAAAGATCCCTCTTAGAGGGTATGAAGGAGCTTTTAGTAAATCCAGCAAATGTAGATAAAATTCATTCTCACATGGCCAGACTGATTGGGGGGCGGGAGTCACGTGATTCATGTGGCTCAGTCTGATGTATCATAGACAATATCATATACAATATATCATGTACATGATTTTTTTTTTTTTTAAATTTGACATTATAGTGATTTTATATATAAATAAGCTGTAAATCAACTAAGGGGGGCATGGTGGCACAGTGGGTTTAGCCGGGTCCCACTCTCTGGCAGGTCTGGGGTTCGAGTGCTGCTTGGGTTGCCTTGTGACGGACTGGCATCCCGTCCTTGGTGTGTCCCCTCCGCCTCCAGCCTTGCGCCCTGCATTGCCAGGTTAGGCTCCAGTTTGCCGCAACCCCACTAGGGACAAACGATTTCAGCCAGTGTGTGTGTGTGTGTAAATCAACTACTTTATTTTAACTTTTAACAAATTTTAATAAAATATTTTTGTTGTGTATTGAGACTATCAAATTTACAAATAACTTGAAATTTTTGAAGTTATTTTTTTTTACATATTGACTTTCATTTCAGCCAATATTATACAATGAAGACAAAAAATTAATAGTGACCTTTAAAAGAGGGAGGAGGCTAGTTCAAACAATACAACAACTCCTTCCTATTCTGCATTGTCAAAACATTTTTGCAGGTTAAAAATCACTTTAAAAGTGATTTTTCCAATAATTTAAGTCTCAGTCTCGGTCACAACCAGACTCTTTTTTTCTTGTCATTCCAATATCTGGTCACTCAAGGTCTGGTCATGTGGAGATGAACCCCGATGCAAAACTACAATGCCAATATTTAAAGTGATAGATGCTGATATAATCAATGCCTTTCCCAAGTCCTGTTACTGATGACCCTGTGTCGATACCAGTATCTCTCATACTGGATTCATTCAGGTACGCTGCCCATTGCTCCTGCCTCGGGTGGCTCACCTGTAAGGTGCCCTGCAGGTCAAGAACCCTCTTCTGCAGCAGTGACGTGTCGAAGTGGCGCAGGGTCCCACTGGCACTTAGTGTTCTCAGCAGGGACTGCTGCCCGTGCTCCACGGCCGACAGGCATTTACTGCACGTCTGCTGGCAGGTCAGCAGCGCCTGGACGTTGCCATGGTAACGTGGGATAACCGCAACATCAGAGTACCGGGGACAGGAACGTAGAACCACAAAGTCACACTATGGTAAGCAATCACATTATCTCAAAGTCTCCATGCACCAGCAGGTGGCACAGTGGTTCGAGCTGTTGCCTTCAACTTGAAGGGCTCGGATTAGAACCCCACCCACCTTATGCTACAAGGTACTTAACTATGAAGTGAAACAGTAAAAATGACCCAGTGGTATAAAAAGGCAAATAACTGTAAACAGCTTCGGAGAAAATTGCCACATAAATAAATAAAAGGTATAAAATAAAGTGACACACAGAATGTGTTGGTCAACAGGGTGGGAAACAATGTCGTGAAACATGAGCATTTTCGGTACATTATGATTATGACATTGTTATTTGTTACATCTTGCAGAACTTCCACTCTCCCTCCAGCCTTTGTCATGTGGTAAGATGTCCCGATTGTTATCTTGTCAGTCGTCCTGGTAACAGACAGCATGGCCGACAATACATGACTGACAGGAAGAGGTCCTGGTCCTGTCACACCCGAGTCTTGGCACCCCTTGCACACAAACCGCTGCTAAACTGCAATTTCACGGCCAGCCACTGCTTCCTCAGTTACAAAGGGGGAAAAAAAAAAAAAAACACTTAATCCTCCTTCAAAAGTCGGCTGCGCTGCGTGTGAGCTTTACAGCGAGTGTAGAGAGCCACACACACACACTCACTAGAAATCATGGTACATCGTGCCACGTGTTCATCACCAAACACAAAGACATGCACACTCTTTTATTGTTCCTTCTGCACGTGTATGCATGCATGTGTGTTATGCTCACAGTGCTCCATTAGACACACAGTGGTAATTAATTACCCTGCTAATTACTGCAGGAAATAACTGCTCTGTCTTTCCTAATCTTCTCCCCCTTGCTGTGTGGGACTGCAGACTGTCGGCGGGAGGAAGACAACGATTCCACGGGCATCAGAGAGGCACAGCGGCAACAAAGGATCTGGATGGATATCCCCCCGTTTGTAACCATGGCAACCCTATCAGCCCGGCCTCACCTGACACTTGTGCTTATAGTCCCCAGGGGTGTCTGAGTCACGGGCCACCGTGATGACACTGGCTCTTTCCAGACTCTCATAGAAGCTGGTGATGTGCTTCTCCATCTCCTCCAGAGGGGCCAGCAGAGCCTGTGCTTCCGGCTGCAGGTGCAGGTGCTTCTCCCGTACCTGACAGAACAGGGCAGGACAGGATGGAGATGAACAGGATGGGGTCGGTCATGCTGTATTTATCACGGACAATTAAAACATGCATGTTGCTAAGTGGTAGCTCCCTTATTCAGTTGGTCAGGGAAGAAGTGTAAGTTCAAGCTGACCGGCAAGTGTGGAAGAGCAGGTGTACGATACACACCTTATTTAGTTGATCCTTGACTGTTGCCACGGTCGCCCGCATCTGTGCGGCCTCCTCCTGCGGTGTGTCCTTGGCGAGCAGCTGGGCAGTGTGGCTCACCTTCTCGTACTGTGCCTCCGCGGTCGCGAGCTTCTGCTTGATGTCCTTCATGGGGAGGAAATGGAGGACAGGGGACAAGAGGCAAGTCAGTAAAAGGACTTAGGGCCTGGGGGAACAATTCTAGAGTCCAAGGGCTTTGCCTACCTCCAAATCTTGCACAAATGATCTGACGTTGAGGAAGGACACCTGCACTGAGGTGCTCATCTTCTCAATGACCAGATCCAAGAAGCTGCTCAGGCTGGACAGTCCCTCTTGGAGGTCCTTCCTCATCCTGTCTACCTCGTTCGGCTGTGCATACTGCTTGACCCTGACAAAGAGCTCTCTCCAACGCCCGTTCAGCAGGAGAAGCTGCTGCTTTAGCTCAAGAGACACTGTCTCATCGCAGGTCTCGATGAGGAAGTTGCCGGCATCGTTCATGGTCGCATGCTGCTGGATCCAGTGTGGAAGGTTCTGGAAGAACTCCTAGAGGGGGTGAAGAGAAAGAGGGGAAGGAGGGACGGTGAGACATGTGGAATATAGCCAGAGGCCGTAGAGAAGGTCTCTCTTCGAGGGTCTGGCGTACCCGCTTGGTGCTCTCGGGCTCGGCCAGCTTCCTCTCAGCATCCTCCAGCCAGGCCTGCAGCGCCGCCACCGAGCTGCCATACCTCTCCCAGCTGGACAGCACCTCCTGCAGCATGGAGCGCACACTGCGCAGCTCCACACACAGCTGCTTCCACTGCGCAGACGTGTCGCTCAGGAAGTGGTTCAAGCCCTCCCGTTGCTCAGCTGGAAGAGGGGGTGGAGTCGGCAGGAGGGACAACATGCGATTTACTTTAAATGTCTTATATACAGAAACATTGCAACAAAATAATAACAACACAACATAGTTAATAACCTTAATTGTTTATTCTTTTTGAGAAGCATCAAGACTAAAGGGACACTGTCAGAGTGCCTTAGGATGAGCTCTCCTGATTGGATGGTATGGACACCACCCACACTTCAGCTCAAAGCCAATCAAATCTCTTATGTGCTTGTATGGGCGAGGCTAAAGGAAGAATCCCGTGAAGCTTTTGCAAATGAGATTCACAGACTTGCTGGAATTGGGCCAAAGTGGCCTTTAGCCCGAAAGCAGATTTAGAGCCTCTGCATTGTGTGTAAATACGTATGACAGAATCTGTGTGCGAACATGCAAGTATCAGTGTGTGTGTATCTGCACAAGTGCACTAGTGTGCAAACCCACACGAGAGGGTCAGTCACTGTAGTTTTATGTCCCAGCATGAGGTGGAGTCACACCAAGCTGTTCTACAAGCACATTGGCTGGACCCTGAAATGGGCCATAAGCCGGTCCCACCCCCAACGGTGAACTAGGGCAGCGTGTCCCTCGTGACTTCTAGGTCGGCTAAGTCTGATGGATGTGTTTTAGTCTCAGCTCGTCAGGAACATGAAAGTGTTTTATGAGACCAAGATCTGTGACACACTCTGATTGGTGCGTTGCTAATCAGCTCTAACTGGGGGAGGTACTGATTGGCTGTTTGCACCACTAAGTTAAAGGGTATCCAGTAGTACATGCAGGAAGTCAATTAACTTTTATACACTGATACTGATTTTGGTTTCATATAGAAAAAAAGATATTTGGGACATAAAGAAAAAAACCACATGGTGAAAGAAGACGCACAGTGGAGTTCACTTACCAGAGCTGTCGGACTGCACGTACGCCTCAGCAGTTCGCTTCAGAGCACCGTACGTGATCTCATACTGCTCCATGAACCTGTGTTCTTCCATGAAGGACTGTAGGGAGGAGAGGAGCTGGGCGTGAATTACAAATACCACATATGGCCCCATGTGCCCTGTTCTACCAAGCCGGCCTGTAAATGTTCTCCTTTATCAATTATTCTCAATTATTGTCAAGTTAATGGGGCTTGTGGGTGGGACAGAGAGTTGAAGGAACAACTGTGGGTAGGATGGAGGGAGGTGCCAGATCAGGAGTGAGTGGAGCACAAGATATGGGCGTGACAGAGGGAGGTGGAGGGAATGATGTGGGCAGGACTCAAGGGTGGAGCAACAGACTGACTCACAGTGTAGCTCTCCAGCAGCAGCTCCACTGACTCCTGGCGACTATATTTTATGACCCAGGTCTTTAGTTTAGACTCTGCAAGCACAAGGAATGCCAGCACGCGGTACTTCATTTCCCAGAATTCCAGTTTTCTCAAGTGCCCTTGATATGCCATTGACACATGATTGAACCTGTGGGGTAACAAACGGAAAACAGAACAAATTTCAAAATAGAAAACCACTGCCCTATCTCCTCCACCTTCCTCCACATGACCCCCCCCCCCCCCCATTTGACCCTCACCTCTCTGCCATGTCTTGCAGCTGCTCGGGGTGCACAGGCACACCATTGACGGAGCGATCCCGGTGGATCTGCTGGAAGACCCGATGGTGTTCCTCCAGACTCATCAGCAATTCCTGCACACACGCGAACACACGCTGCTGAGACACCGCTATGTGAGATCTGTCAGTCACACACCCCTGATCACACGGTCTGCCCTATGAGAACACGCCTGTCCCCCTGTGGAACTTTGCTGCGTGTCCCAAGCTCCCACCTTGTGTTGCTCTAGCGTCCGGTGGACATTGTTGGATGTCTCCTCATGGACTGGTCCGATGGCCACCTCCTCCTGCAGAGCTGCTTCGGCTTGGTGCAGCCATGCCCCCACTGTGCCCAGAAGATCAGGAAGGGCTCTGTCCAGCTGTAGGTGCCAGTCCAGGAACTATAAACGACCGAGAGTACACAGGTGTCACTGGACGGTCCGCTGTCCCACACTAAAATTAACACAAGTGGTGCAGCTCCTCAGCACAACTGATCCTCAGGTGCTTGAGGAGCAATCTGGTTTTGTGCCCACCTCTAAACAAAACTTCCTCTGTTCCTCCACCCCCCCACCCCTGGAGCCTCTGATGGAAGCCATCTGTGACCCACTTCTGGGACTGAGAGAGGGGTCAAAACAAAGGCCCTTGGTCCTTCACAGTTGGTGTAGGAATGCTCAGTGTTCAAGTACAAGCCAATAATGGCTGAGCGTGTACTGTAACTAGGAGCATTTACCCGGGAGGACACGTGGTCCCATGCTTGCTTGGCCAGTGCCTGGTCCACAGTCAGCTTTCCGTCCTGCTGCATGGGCCTCAGCAGTGTGTCAATCTGCTTCGTACACATTTCGTACTTCACACGGAACGCCTTGAAGGACTGCCAGAAACATCACAGAAGAACATGTCAGACAGTAAATCTAAATGAAAGACAGCAAGGAATGTAATCCATTTCCCCACCCACTGTTAATCCAACTGTCCATCCATTGCCTTGCCCACTAAGAAAGCCTTTCCCCACATCTTGCCCAGTCCACTGCCCCACTCACCGGCCCGCAAACTGCCAATACCTCTAGCCACCCACTGCCCCATCCTTTATTGTTCACACTGTCCACAAATTACCCCACATTCTTCGCAGCCCACGACCCCACCCATTGCCCAAGCCACGGGCCATCCATTATACCGCTCATTGACCCACCACTACTCACTTCCTCCTATTTCATCCCTCATTCTTCTAGGCTTTACCTGGTATTTTTCTGCCAGACTTCCCTGGGTCCCCTGAGCTTGGATCAAGTCACGGTCCAGCTGCTCCAGTGAGGTCTTCATCTCTCTCAAGACCTTCCGTTGCTCTCTCTGTATGGGGGATTCAGGACAGAGGAGCGGAAATGTTAATCCCACCCCTGTGGTGACTGAACAGCTAAGACAGACACTATAGTCTACCTGTCACCTTCACACCACATGATCTGCAGTAGGATGCCACTTAAAAGATAGAAGGAAATTTAACAAGTGCCGCTATCAGCCGTAATCTGTGCTTTTACCTGTGATCAGACATACCTCTAGTACCCGTTCTATGTCTCGAGGACCAAGTGCAAGCTGTGAGGGAGAATATTGCACAAAGAGGAAGGCTAGATGTGACACACACAGTGGGCATTAGTCAAGAGAGACAGGGAGACATGCAGAAGGGAGGTGGTCAGTAGGGGACACTACACACAAATACACCAGCAGTACACAAGACAAGTGACAGTGGACAGAACTGTGATACCTGAGCTTACCTGTCGACAGGGAACTGAGAATGCAAGAGGTGTGACGTATGCCCGAGGAAGCTGGTAAGGCACATGAAGGGTGGGATAAATAGGATGGGATGACGTGGTGTGGGTTGACTTGATGTGGTATGGGTTGGGCTAGAATTGACAGGATGGGATGGGTTAATGTTTCATGGGTTGGGTTGGGATTGATAATAGAATGAGATAGACAGGATGGTTTAAGGTGGTATGAGTTGGGTTGGGTTGGATAGTGGGATCGTTTGGAGTGGTATTGGTTGGGATGGGATTGGCAGAGGAATGGATGGGTTGGGGTCGTATGAGAAGGAATCAAGGGGATCATTTGAGGTGGTATGGTTGGGATGAGTACGGGTGGTATGGGTCAACATGGGTTTGGTAGGATAAAATGGATGGGATGGGACAGGACAGCAGAAAGTGAGAAAGAGTGATGGCAGTTGCCGGTGATCGAAGAGACAAGACCGGCATGTGAAAACACAAAACACACACACACACACCTAAAAAGAGGCAGCTTGAGCACCATGTTGACGACACATATGATGGTGTTGATGTGATGAGGCCACAAATAGAAGAGCGAAGCCCCCAGAGAGCACTGCACGAACACACTGCCTTGCACCCACCACAATGTGTGGTGGTTTGGACTTGTGGATGTCTGTCCAATTAGTCTTGTGCACTTTTGACAAAAACTCAGGTGTAATGAAGAGTTCCATTAGGGTCAGTGTGGTGCATCATGGGATAGCAGTGATTGACCATAAACAGAAGGTTGCTAGAAAGAGATACAGCAAGCTACCTCCTCTTGCTGCTCGTGGGGCTCCGACGTGTGGGCACCTGGGTAGTGCTTGAGGAACTGAGCCACATATGTCATGATGGACTTGTCGTCTGGTTTGTCTACGTCCACATCTGAATGGGAAACACAAGGGATTGAGAGGCAACTAGCCACCAAGCAGCATCATTAGGTGACCGACAACAGCTTGGCCTTTGCCAAGGACAACCCCTGAGCAGCGGTACCTTCGGGGTCGAGCAGCCGTGGGATCCCCAGCTGGTCCTCGGCCAATGAGAAAGCATCTTCCAGGTTCTCCCTGTTGGATCTGCCCCGCACGACGTCCATGTTTACAAGCTCCGGTCGGATGGCATGGATGACGGCATGGAATGCCACACCTGTGCGCCAGCTGGGCCCAAAGTCCTTCACCTCCACGCCCAAATCCCTATGGCGCACGCACATGTGCGTATGAGCTGTTAAAGTTCTACATGTGCTGTAAAAGGTGTATAAGCTCTGTTACAGTGAACTGCACTCTTACTTGGTCACTGTGCGTTGTACCCATGTCAGCAGGGCCTTCCTGGCGTTCACCTGAGACTTTGGGGTAGACTTCTTCTTTATGGGTGGGCTGGCTGTGTCTGAGCTGGCCACACTGTCTACCGAGGATGTGCTGCTGCTCAGAGCCTGCATAGCTGGCAGGCTGCTGGTCAGCTCCTCGATCTGGAGGGGAAGAAGGGGACGTTAACCTAAGTCACCACACACCTACACACACACATTCTGAATGCCCTTATGCAATACCACCTGGAAGTAGAGAATGATGGTCCACATGAGGCCCAGCACAATCGAGGGCCGCCCGTCCACGATGTCCGTGGCATTGATGTTGACCAGCTTGATCTGGCAGAGATGTGATTGTTTGTAAGGAAGGTCATCAAGCACACAAGCAGTAGACACAGACACAGACAATGCAACATGCACAGGAACGGTACGCGGGCATCATGCGCCACATGCAGGCATGAACGGAGAGACCAGCACTAACCGGAGATCCTCTGTAAACCGACTGAGGCACAAGGGAGAGAGATACAAGAGCCTTGGAATCACACCACATCCAAAGAGCAACAAGTGCACCAGACAGATGTTATGAGGCAGGAAACCCCAGATTATAGTTGCCCCACCCAATCTCAGACTTCCCTTTTCCTCACAACTTTCAGAAAATTTCCCCCAAATCTGAAATGCTCCACTGAACTACCAAAAGGCTCGAGACACCCAGGTGTGGGGCATTGTGGAAAATGTGGCCAACAGGGCACCTGGATCACACACTTACCCTCCTGCCTTCCAGGAACTTGAGGGCCGTGCCGACGTTGGAGACCCAGTGGATCCTGCGCAGCTGGCGGCCTTGTTCGCAGGGCTGGGGATGGGGACAGGGGTCACAGGTTTCAATAAGTGGGGCTATAAGCCTTTGGAAGGACTGATGAGTCACAGGTAGGGGGCAAGGAGAAAACAGGAGCCTAGAAGATTTTCTTCACTGGGAGTTTTACTATCCTGGTACCTTACAGTGGTCTGATTTTGCAGGCAATCCCAGTATGTGTAACATACCACCTAATAACACAATTTTGGATGTGAAAATGTTACCATTGTGTGTCTTTGGTTCTGCTTCTCCAAGGAAGGCCACCTCTTCTTCAGAGTGGGAGGACTTTCACTCCACAAGTAATGGGATTTAACCCCCATGGCTTTCAACACGGCCCCCTGAGGGATTAACCTCCCATGTCCTCGCCATGACCCCTGTGCACTCACCAGCTTCTGACCCGACAGTGTCTCCAACAGAGCCAGCAACATCACGCCATCCTTTATGTCCTCAAACAGGTCTTTGACCACAAGCGGCGGTGTGCGCTGCGGGGCCACGGAATCAACCGTTAGAAAAGAAGAGAAGAGGTATATATTGTATTCAGTAGGTTAAACAGGGTAAACACACACACACACACATCGTCTGAACCACTTGTCCCACACGGGGTCGCGGGGAGCCGGAGCCTAACCCGGCAACACAGGACGTAAGGCTGGAGGGGGAGGGAACCCAACCAGGACAGGACACCAGTCTGTTGCAAGGCACCCCAAGCAGGACTTGAACCCCAGACCCACCAGAGAGCAGGACCCAGTCCAACCCACTACGCCACCGCGCCCCCCCCACAGGGTAAACAGTGAACAGACATTAGGGCTGTCCATGAACACAAAATGCTGCCCTCCCATGTGGTCATATTATTTCACGTTCAAGACTGAATGATCAACTTTATCCGTAATTCAGAGGATTGTCAAATGTTCTGAAGTGCAAGACTGAAGACAGTCTAAGTTTCAACACTGCAACACCTACAGGATCTGAGGACTCCCTACACTCCAACAAGAGTGCTGTGCTTCTACACCTCTGGCTGCTTAGTGGTTCCACTCACAAGGTGTCCAAAATCAAAAGCACACAGGTTTTCAGTTGTGGCCCCAGCGTAGTGGCATGAGCTCCCTCATGCCCCTCAAAGCTGCTGAGTACCTTTCAACATCCAATAAGTGCTTCAGTCCCATGTCATTGAGATCCTCATCTCTCCTGATCTCTTGCAAACTCCAAAAAAGAGTCCAACCTCATCAGCTACGATAATTATTTGCTATTTGAATATCACTTCTATAGGAGCTACTGGAGGGATGTGAACCAGCTGTGCATCCGTAATCCTGTGTCTAAACCCCTTCATCTGTTGTTGATGCACTTTTGTTCATGCTTTGTTTGTACCTCACTTTGGAGAGAAGGGTTTGGATAAGAAAGAAACGTTAATGTATTTCTGTAGTTTCCTGTCCCCAGGGTAACGCCGTGTGCTTCACCGTGGTACAGATGCTCATCCCTCCATTGCTCCTGGCAGCATATTAAAGACACCTCCTAATGCCCAGCCACGTGATGCTGCTAAAGGGGCTTAGGCAGAAACAAATTCAGACAAAATTTATTTCAATCTCCTTCATTTTGAGGGATTAAAAAGCTCCATCCTGGCTGTCCTGTCAAAACTGCCTGTGAAACCACCGCCTGCAGGGTCACTACTCTGCGGTTCTGAACTGGTGACCCCACATCGTTGACAGGATTTGTGCTAACCGTCAATTATCTCATCCTTTACCATACCAGCACATCATTCATCACTAATTAACTCATCACTTATATATGAAACAGAAGTGAACCAGCTAGAAATTGTGTTTTCAAAGGATAATGAACTGACATGGGAACCTCAGAATCCTATTGGCTCTAATCGCTTATTTGACCGGACAAAGAGCTTGTGTGGCTCTGCCAGGCGCACTGCCTTTGTCTGCTAACGCAGTGTGAAAAGCGTCGATTCTGACTGCGAAAGGGTGAAAACTGTAAAGCAGGTGGTGTAGTGGTTAGAGCTGTTGCCTTACAACTAAAGGAATTGGGTTTGAATCACACCTCCAGCTGCAGTACCCCTGATCAAAGTACTTATCCTGAATTGATACAGTAAAAATTAACCAGCTGTCTAAATAGGTAAATCACTGTCAGCAGCTTAACACAGTTAAGCTGCTTGGGAGAAAAATGTCAGGTAAGTAAATAAATGTAACTGGCACCAAAAACCCGCCATGAACCTCATTTATGCATTTAGTAGCGCCTCCCAGTGGAAGAGCTTCAGAAAGCTGGATGCCATGTGAGAAATAGGATCCGACTTGTAGCAGAGCTTCTCATCACGAAGAATTAACTGCCCTGACAGTTTGTCCTCTGGCTGTAAGGGTGAGGGGGGCAGTCCAGCCAGGGCCCGTGAAGGCCCCCCATAGGAAAGATCTGGGAGGACTCTTTTCCTTGTCTTCCCAGAAATCTGTCCATGACGTCCAGCTGTCTTCTGGATGCCTCAGGCACAAACACTCGAGCGATTCATCTTGTTATTGAAAGAGGTGTTCACATGACTCTCTCATCGTATACATTGTATGCATATTCCTTCACACACCTTCATAAATACAATTTACACAAACACCCTTGTGCTTCCACAGTGCGCACGCTTTACATGTGCTTGTCATGTCTTCACTCACCATATTACACTGATGAGACAAGCGCTCATCATTTTCAAAATGAGGCATTGATTATTCCTGTCTGGGCTCCTGGGATCCCCTGGGCTTCCTTTAATGCGCAATAATCCCGACGTTTCCCGTCTCCAAGGCGTCAGAAAGTGACGAGTTCAATGGCAAACTGGTCTGAAGAGATTAAAGCCTCCATGTGACATGAAAGTGAAATCACAATAATCCGGAATATTAGGGTATTTAATATATCCAATATCTGCCTTTTTTCTTACTGCTCAAGCTCCGTAAAATTAATGTGACTTCAGTCGCATCGTCATTTTTCCCTGTAATTCGGGGACTCGTTCGGAATTCTGCAGCACACTAATACACAAGGCTCCCGCCAGAGCGGTTCGGATTCAGCACCTCTCTTGAGGCCATGGCAGAAGAGCTCTGGCATGATCACGAGAGAAGTTCCTTAACCATTTCAGTGCACCTTCGACTTCAGGTCAACGTGCACCAGCTGCCCCCGGAAGGACGGTTCCTCTGTCACCATGGCAATGAAAAACTCATAAAGAACACTGCTTGATGGGGGAAGGCACAACATGAGAAGTGTCTGACCTGTGTCCATATCTGTGTTCAGCTCCAGCTGACCACCATCCTGACCTTATCTAAACAAAACTTGTGTTTTACACACGTTCTGCATGTTGTACAAAGAGAAGCCAAAGCGTTTTAACACGAAACAGGAAGAGAGTTTCACGTTTCCGACTGCGTACTAGAAAGAGGGAAAGCCCAGCAGCTGCAGTGTTCGGCTCATACAGTGACTTTAAATATTAACCTCTCAGGACAAAGTTAATACTGGCAGTTGGAAAAAACATTACCAGCTGATGCTAATTTGCAATGTCTGTCTGAAAAGCGAAAAAAAAAGCAAGAAATGAGTGCTGGGCCATGGAGATGAGAAGGAGAAGGGAAAGGCCATGGAATGGAAATAGATAAGGGGTGGGGTTAGGGTGGAGCAATGGACTGGAGATGGAAGAGGGGGAGGAGCTTTGGACTGGCACATGGAGAAGGGGAGGAGTCATAATATGAATAGGAAAAAGAGGAGCAGCCACAGAGAAGGGAGAGAAGGGTCATGGACTAGAGAAATGAGGAGGAAAGAGGAAGGGGGGAGAGCCATGTATGGAGAAGGGGAGAAGTAATTAACTGAAGATGAAAAAGGGGAGGAGTCATAGACTAGAGATTGAGGGGTATGAGGTCTTCGGCTGAAGATGGAAAAGAGGGTGGAGACAATGACTGGTAATGGAAAAAGAGGAGGAATCAAGGAGAGAACAACATCTGCATTGATAATAGAGAAGGGTTTTTTCACCTGAAACAAACATCTTTGGACTATGGGAGGACAGCCATATAAATACAGGCAGAAAACATAAACTTCACACAGACTGAATGAGGGTCGAACCCACAGCCCAGCCGCTGTGAGACACAGGCGCTACCTGCCGTTCCAACATGGCACCCCCACTTCAAAGTGCTGAAGTTTTGCAGAGCACAGAAGGAAGAAACGTGTGATGGAAACAGAGGTAGACCAGAGTGGGTCAAGGGCCACCTCAGGGTAACAAATGGAACAACCCCTTCCACTTCCTCCAGTCACAAGACCAGATGCCTGAGTTACCTTGGCCAAGTGGGAGTTGATCCACTTTGTGAACGTTCGTTTCTGAACCGCCTCTTGCTCATCTGAAAGACAAAGGAAAACAATGTTATTATGTCCCACAGTCCATCCACCGCAGCATAACTGCACTGCTATTATTGCTCTTTTGTAGAAATTAATTTCATTTACTTGATTTAATCGACATTTCTGTGACATTTATAGCAATCCAGCGCCTCTTCCTGTTGCTCAATGGGCTGCTTGTTCTCTGTTTATGAAACACAGGCGACGTGAGTTGGGTCCCCAGTGCACCTCACAACTGCCCTGTGGTAGAACTAAACGTGTGCAGTGTCCACACACACCGAGGTGGAGAAGATAAAGCAACTTTTACATCCATTGATGTGATGCTTTTTTCCAAAGTGAGTCACAGCATTAACCTGCATACACCAGTACAGCTGGGCTGCAGGGGGCCTAGTGGTTAGAGCTGCCTCCTTCCACTTAAAAGGACCCAGGTTCAAAACCCCACCTCCTGCTGTAGTAGCCTTGATCAAGGTACTTACTCTGAACTGATACAGTAAAACTTACATAGCTGTGTAAATGAGTAAATCGGTGTAAAGTTTATTGGAGAAAAGTATTGAAAAAATAATAATAAACCTGGGTAATAAAGTCTGGTGACCAGCACCCAGTGGACCCAATAGTTTTACACAAAGCAGTGTTAAACTCTGAGCTGCGGGAGCTGCAGGAGACACGGTCACAAGGACCAGACCGCTCACACAGGACAGGAAGTGCAGAAACGCGGAAAAACATGAGGCTTCCCAAATGTCAGCAGAGCACAGAGGAACAGTGAGGCCATGCATTGGAACCGTATGACACCACGGGGTGCCGGCACTACGTCGACTCATTGCCCACCGTCACACACCCACAGCGTTGCCGTGTCCATAATTTAAACACAGCATCACAAAGAAGTTGTGCCAGTTTCTGGTGTGGTACAGTAGCCGTGGCGACTCGTCGCCTCTTGTCCGTCCGTCCTCTACGCTAATGTATTCGGCAAAGCAGATCATGCATTATGCATATTCACAGGCTTTATTTTTGTGAATTAATGTGGGCTTAATCAGGCCTGGCATGGGGCAGAATGACCCACTCAATGGACCAGGCGAGGTAACGCTGATAACACACACATGCACACAATCACACACACACACACACACAGGAACTAGATGACTTTGAAATTCCACACGGTGCCCTCCACAGGAGGTGGGCAAGCCACACAACGCAGTAACACAAATGCAGAGTCAAGTCTTTTAACACCACCGAATCAAACATGCATGCGGCAGCACAAACCGGCACGTCCCATTGGGACGTGTGTGTGAACCCAGAGGCGGATAGACGCGACTCGGCGAAGCATGCACTGTGAAACACCCCTATGCTGACTGCTTCCTTCTGCTTCATAATGGGTCATCTCTCATATTCTCATACACACACATATGCGAGCGCGCGCGCGCACACACACACACACACACACAGACACACACACACACACACACACGCAGCCCCCACCAACCCCCCCACGGCAGGCCAAGCACCGGCCCACTTACCGCGGAGGTACTGAAAGAAGCCCGTGACCAGGTTGACAGCCGTGGTCCTTCTCATGGATACAGACACACACACATCGTCGCACTCAGCCATCCTCCACCTGGTGGCGCTGTCTTTTGCTAGCAAGCCAGAGACAAGCCGGGGGGGGGGGGCACTATCCCTTGCACAGCTAATGCTCGGCGCTGCCACGCACTGCGCACACAGACCAGTCCGTGTACATGTGTGCGTGTCCCAACAGTCTGATGCTCGGCGTCCCTCTCAGCCCGCAGGAATAATAATCTGATTCCCCAGAACAGCCAATCAGCATGAGAGAGCCAGTGATGTCACTCTGGCAGGAGGGCGCTGTGTTTACGGAGTGAGCGGGTGCCAGACGGGCTTGTACACACACACTCACACACACACAGAGCCACACAAAATACACATACACGCACTCACATATTCACATAAAACACACCCACAAAATGCATGCACACACAGAAAACCCATGCAAGCATACCAACTTACAAATGCACACTCACACATGTTGGAAAACACTCACGTGTGCATTCATACACCCAGACACATACACACACAGCACTGATGGTACACAGTGGGATTGGAATCTCTACAATAAAAGCACTTCTTTCTTCCTCAGATGAAAAAGCGTCCAAAAGACGTCTGGGGACTGAACAAAGATTGTAGTGTGTGTGTGCGTGTGCGCATGGATGTGTGTTTGTGTGCATGTGCAGAAGTTTGGCTAAATGTATGTGAGAGCCACACACACACACCCACACACACACAGAGTGTAAAGCCCTCACTCTGGCACTCAGTTCCATAAACAAAGAGCTGCGAAGGTCCTTTATTGCAGTGTGATGGGTCTGCGAGCTCCTCCTCTATGGCAGTCATTAATAACACGTGGCAGCTGTCACCCGCCGTCACACTCGTCCCGATGGCTCCATCACACACACCCCCCCTCGCCCCCCACATGTCTCAAACCTGCCGCCACAGAACTAATTAGACGTCGTAATGATGACTCTCGATATGATCTCAGCCCCAGAGCAAAGACTTCAGTTATGACTCTCTTCTGGATAACAACACAACCAGTGCTGGACGCGTATAAAATGTTACAGTACGTCTTGCACATTATTATCTTACACTTCCGTTTTTCCATATTAAAATTCCTAATCTGGTACACGATTTGTAATAACCAGGGAGCATTAGGACAATATACAGGCAATAATGAAAACACTGAGTTATATGCACTACATTTTCTATGTAGTTATTTAATCCCATTTTTCTGGAAAACCACCAGTGAAGGGATAGAAAAGAGAAAGGAAGCAGAGGTCAGAGGGACGTGAACCCCAAGCCTGGACTGAGGAAAGTGGTCTCCGATGGAGGATCACATCCTCCACCGATCCTTAACAGCAACATGCAGCCCACCACAACATCTTGAGGAACAGACACAGCTTCTTTACTTCTTTCTTTACTTAACCAGTCAGTCATACCGAACAGTAAATTTTGTTTACGTTACTTCATTTATCAGATGCTTTTCTCCAATGCAGCTTCCAATGAATACTATGTAGTGTTAACACCTCACACCTTATTCACCCAAGGTGACTTACACTGCTAGATACACTACTTACATTGGGTCACTCATCCATACATCAGTGGAACACACACACTCTCTCTGTCACTCACACACTATGGGAGAACCTAACAGCATGTCTTTGGACTGTGGGAGGAAACCAGAGCACCCAAAGGAAACCCACACAGACGCAGGGAGAACATGCAGACTCCACAGAGACTGAGCAGGGATTGAATCTGCATTCTCTTGCACCATCCAGGCCCTGTGTGACAACAACGCTATTCACTGCACTGCCATGCCGCCCCAAAATTAATACTAATAAATAACATAATGAACAATATCACTTCCTCATAAGCAGTGTTACTCTGCTTGCATCTGACACTTTATACAGAAGTGATGATTAATTGTACTACATATCTATTAACTGCTGGAACTGCAGCTTATCCCAAGGGCCTCAAGCTATATATTATAAATTATATGAATGAATATAATTTTGTTACCAATACCTCAGAGGCCACTAGCTGGTGTTCTCATCTTATTTCTATTTATTATTATATATATATTTGTATTGCAAAAGCCACATTTAACTTAAGATTTCAACAGAAATTACATAAAGGAAAAGATTCCTACATGTGCAGGAGCTGTCCATAGTTCTGAATCGGGAGGGATGGAGGAGGGGCATGGGGGCACTGAGGGGGGCACACGCCTAGGGAGCACTCATTTAGCAACGGAAACAAGCCACACGTCTGTAATCTGAGCCTTTTTTTTTTAAATTTGGGGGAAAAAAAACAATCAGCTTCTCTCTTTAAGGTGGATCAGCAAGAGCCGCAGCACCAGGAACTTCCTTTACATTCAATTATTACCTGAAAATTTTCTCTAAAGCAACATACACTGATTTACCCCCTTACCACAGCAGGGTAATTTTTACTGCATCGATTCAGGTAAGTACTTCAACCAAGGGTACTACAGGAGGAGGTTGGCTTCAGACCTGGGTTCTTCAAGTCCAAAGGTGGCAGCTCTACACACCACTCTACCAACTGCCGGCTGTGTATGGCTGCATCAGTCAAAGTGTAATATTTGGTTATCATTTGGTGGTTATGAGAACATCAAAGGGCAGAAAGGGAAAAGCAGAACCCAGCTGTGTGTCAATCATGCGCACAGCCGGCAGAAGCGGGACGAGGACGTGGTTTGGTTAGAATGGAAAGGAGGACAAAGGAGCTGCTGCAAAAAGAAGCTCAGAGGCAGAGCAAACAATAGAGGGGAGCGGAATGTGCAGTGTCCAACCACAGGTACCGTCTGCAGGGTGTGTCCTCCAGGCATGTCAGTAAGGTGCCAGTGGGGGGCGTAGCAGTTGGAGGTTTGAATCCCACCTCCTGCTGTAGTATTCTTGATCAAGGTACTTACCCTGAAGTGACACAGTAAATATTACCCTGCTGCATAAATGGATGAATAATGTTATGTAGCTGGGGGTGAATGACGCAGTGGGTTGGACCAGGTCCTCCTCTCTGGTGGGTCTGGGGTTCAAGTCCCACTTGGGGTGCCTTGCGGCAGACTGGCATCCCGTCCTGGGTGTGTCCCCTCCCCCTCGAGCCTTAAGCCCTGTGTTGCCGGGTTAGGCTCCGGTTCCCTGCAACCCCGTATGGGACAAGCGGTTCTGAAAATGTGTATGTGTGTTATGTAGCTTAAGTTGCTTTTGAGGAAAGCAGCAGGTAAATGAACAAATGTAGCTGATCACCTGCATCTAGCTGGACTTCCTCTTATCGCCACCCCCCTTTGCAGTTCACTGAGTGGTCTTGTCCTCTGTTCGAGGAGCCATTAGGAAACAAACCATGCTGAAGAAAACAAGGGGAAGGAGATGAAGAGAGCAGGCGGAGGAAAGAAGAAGCCAGGTTTGGGACGGACAGCCCAAGGACACGGCGCACATGCAGCCAGACTCTCCGGTGTGTAAACGCCTGCAGGTGGAGAAGTGGACCTGAGAGGGACCGAGTCTCATGTGTCCCACCTGCGGCACATGGGCAACCGGGGCTCACAGCGAGGTCTGGAGGCAAAGATCAATGGGGTAGGAGAGCAAGGGGAGAACCTGCCCTGGAGCCAACAGAGCGAGCAGCATCCCCCAGACAAAAGGCACTTTCAGCCATAAAGGCAAACAAACGGCCCTGTGATGTCCGCACTGTCTCCCTTATTGATTCGGAAGATGCTCGACCACAATAAGAAGCCTTCACTCCTCACAAATGAGGAGACGGAGACACAGCGCCACCTAGTGGTCAGCACACAAAGGCTCTGGAGGACTGCATGGGCAGCCAGGGCCACTGTTTAGTCCCTGGGAGAAAAAAGTGAATGTGAGACTGCCTTTCCAAGGCATCTTTGACTCTTTGAAAAGGAGAGGTGAGAAGTACATATTAGACACTCCAAGCAACAGAAAGGCAAGATTCTGTATTCCACGTCTCCTGGACCATCGGTCCTAGAGGGGGAGGATGAGCCCATTTACCTTGTGATTTCTCCAGAGAGCCGCATTTCCATTTCGTCAGGGCCGATTCCCGTCTCCATTCCTTAATGAGCCTCTCCATAAATCAGCCCTAATTAATGCCCAGCAGGAACAAACAGGTGTTCTTAGACAGCATGAAACCCACTCGTTTTCACCCATCGCTATAGCAACCTGGACCACTAAAATCATCCCTGTCTTATCTTTCTTAGAGCCCCATTCTCCCCATGCCGGCAGCCTCATTTCAAAGCAGACGCTGTGTGCATAACAGCAGATGGACATGTAGGAAGGTCAAGGAAGCCATCCTCATCCTTGAGGGGAAATGCTGGAGAAGTTACCAAGAGCAGAATCCATGAGAAGGTGCTAGAGGACTGGACACAGGTGGTGTGCCTTGAGGGTCTCGGATCTTGATATTCCCCCCTTGTATATCCATGAAGTGACTGTAGAGCAAGCCATGGCGTTAGCCCATCACCCCAACCTGGGTCTCGAACCCTTTGACCAGTTCAACCTCGGTGTCCTCTGAGCACCGGGTTACATAGTTGGAGTTTCATCCAGTGATTATTCCACTTATTTCTTGTTAGCAGCTTCCAGCTGTCCGCAAGGTTTTCCCGAACAAACCCAAAATTGGGATTGTGCACAATAAAGAGGACGTGGTAAGACGGACACTCTGAAATACACTGGATGCAGTGGACTGGAGCAGTGAGTAAAGGAGCAGCTCTGGCCTCTGAACCTAACAGCACCACGTCTCCCTAATTAAGTCTTCCCCACATCCCTTTTGTCCTGTCCCCTAGTTCCCTCGTGCTCATGCTGTCCCATTCCCCGACTTCCTTGCTGTATAGTTCACGTGTTCTTTATTCCCCAGCTCCCTCGTTTCTTCGCACCCCCGTTCTATTCCTCCCCAGGTGTCCCATTCCCAAATTACAGTATGTGTTTCCCTTATTTTCTTGTCCCCCAGTCCCATTGTCTCATCGTTCCCCTCTTCCCTTACCATGCAGGTGTTGCTCCCCTCTTCCCCACCTGTCTTGTGAAATCGTGCAATTTCCATTCTGATTAAGGATGATATCGATCCATGTATCTAACTATCTGTACTTGCATATATGCATAGCATCGATTTATGTATGTACAGTGCTACTTAAAAATGTGAACCCCTTGTGTCCCTTAGTTTTACCACTATTCAGAATCAGTCTTTCTCAGATGACATAATAGGTGTGTAATGACCAATTCCATATGTTGCTTCAGAGGAAATCATGTGTGTAGTAGAAACAAGCAAGTAGTGCAGGTGCAAAAATAAGTGAAGCCTGGGTTGTATTGGTTAAATCAAGTAAGTAAGTAAGTAAAATCAGGTGTGTAAATCATAGTCATTTATTTCTTTTATTCGTTTACTTTAACATTTAGATTTCATAAGTTTATTTTAATACTTTATAGAAGAATAATGACCATCCCTATAGGGTTCACATACTTTCAAGCAGCAGTGCATGTATGTAGGTATGTATCTATCAATCCTTTTCCCTTGTTCTCTTTCTCCCTCAATGTCTCATTCCCTTGGCTCGTTCTTTATTTCCCTTGTCCCTTTGCTGTTTTGTTCCCTAATTCCCCAGTTCCCTCGCTATTTTCTGCCCCAATTCCCTTACTCCCTTTCCATCTTGGCCCCGTTCCATGACTGAAAAAGTGGTGCAAAATCCAACTGTGTATTAGAGAGGCAGGTTGTGTGGACCTTTAAAAAGTTGCTCAAAACATATTTTTCATAGCTGCTGTCATGTAAAATTGTACAATTTCCTTCAGAATTAAAGTTCTTATCTGTCTGTCTGTCTGCCTATCCTTTTCCCTAGTTCCTTTGCCATCCCTTTCTCTATATGCCATGCTCCCTTGCTGTTTCCTCCCTAAAGTATCCAGTTCTCTAGTACCCCAGTCCCCCTGCTGTCTTGTCCTGGTGCCTGGGGCACTTTGCTCTCTTCCTTCAGAGAAACACCACACATCCTGACAGGCAATGCGGGTGCTGTCTGCTCAGCTGTGTGTCGAGTGACTGTGTGGCAAATGGGGGCAGCAGCAGCATGAGCCACTTGTCTTACTCTTGACGCAACTGAATCGCGTGTCTCCACTCTGCCCGCTCTCACCGCCGCAGTTTCACATCCTCCTTATCTGCACACCACACACAGGTATACACACACACACACATACCAAAGAGAGACTCACTGATTCCTTCCACTCGCCTGAAACTCTAAAGGGGCAGAACCAGTCGCAGTCACACCCCTGCCCATGTCAGGGTTGTCATGGCAACTCTGCCCAAGCACCCTGTGGCTTCCAACGGCTGCCCTAGATGTGACGGCGTCCCTCGCCGTGGTTGTCCCAGTCTGGGTAAAACCTGGCAGCTCTTTTCACATTGCTGCAGTGAGGACACATAATTAGTTTCATTATAATTTCATTTTTTATTACTTTTTTTTTTTTTTTTTTTAGCTGATGCCACTGACCAAGATGAATAACAGGGATTTTCTCCACCAGCACTACAGGTGCACATTCGTGGCAGTTTCTGTTATTATTATTATTACTGTTGTTGTTGTTATGGAAGTGAGATTCTGGATGCATTCTTTATCACGGAATCCAAAGAGACCTGGACTCATCCATACATCTTTGCTGCCTAGGCTCTCCTCCAGACGAATGCTTTCACATCATTAAGTTCAGCCAATGTTTTTACTGTTCTCTTTTTTCTCCAGGAGCTTCTCAGCCTCTCTCCCTCATAAACTCAAATGGCATGCAACTGAGATGCTTTTGTGACACCACCAGCACTTAATGAAGACACTAATAAAGGCACGTGATTATAGGAGACTGTACTTCTGCTAGGGGGGTGCAGTGGCGCAGTGGGTTGGACCACGGTCCTGCTTTCCGGTGGGTCTGGGGTTCGAGTCCCGCTTGGGGTGCCTTGCGACGGACTGGCGTCCCGTCTTGGGTGTGTTCCCTCCCCCTCTGGCCTTACGCCCTGTGTTACCGGGTAGGCTCCGGTTCCCCGTGACCCCGTATGGGATGAGCGGTTCTGAAAATGTGTGTGTGTGTGTGTGTGTGTGTGTGTGTGTGTGTGTGTGTGTGTGTGTGTGTGTGTGTGTGTGTGTGTGTGTACTTCTGCTGCATCTCACTTGCACACTTTGAAAAAGCAGCCGCAGCTCTGCAGTGCCACGGGTCTGTTTCCTGTGTGTGACCAGCTTTCCCGCCAAAGGGAGTGACGGCACGCTTCCTGGGCGGTCCTCCAAGCGCCTTTAGGGGCTGCCAATCGGACAGGCCTGCATTAACATACTGAGCAAACACTCAACTGATTGCTGAACCACTGGCTTATGACAGCAAAGCTTCTCTAAATGCTCTTCTGAAAGGCACCTCAACCGCTTGCGCACAGTGGAAATAATTCAACTAATAAAGCTAATATGTCCTTGAAAATGAAGCTCATAATTACTGAATAATGGGGTTTGAAGGCCAGAGGGGGAAAATCCACTGTCTGGAGACAGGGTTTAAACATATAGCACCTCCTGGATCTCAACAGGGCTCAGTGCCAATCCAAAGCCTACATCTCCACCTGTCAAACTAGATCCCCAAAGAAATCTTCCCACACAGACGTGCTGCCACCCATGATGTCCCAGTGGACATTACAGCGAAGCCATCCTCGAACAGAAAGAGCAAGAGAGTGGGCAACATGCCCATGTGCCACACAAATAAGAAGAGGCCTTCAAAACAGAGCTGGAGCAGGAGCCAGAGCACATGGAACGGGGGTGGGGTCTCACAGAGGAGACCCCATCAGCAGACTCCTCTCCTCAGCCATATGGCAGCCCTGACTGCTCACTGCCGAGCTGCTGCTTCTTCCGTGCGCACTCTGCGTGGAAAACAGGACTCATGCACATACCTCCTTCGTAGGAGGGTAAGGGACTCGATGCATCTCAGAGGAAGTTCTGCTGTATTGGCAGGAACTTTTAATTAGGGAGAGAAGAGCCTATTCAAGTTGAGACGCCATATCTTTTGTCACATCACATGCGATCATATCATGGTCTGCGATATTTCAGAGATGAGTCATTACTCTAATGAACATACGAAAAACCAACATCGTCAAATGGCACCAATGACGTGCAGAAGCATCGTACCCATGCATACAGGGGACGGCTCCACAGATGCCTCCTCCAATGTTGCCATGGCAACATAAACAAATATTAGGCTCTCTTCCTCCCTCGCTCCCGCCCCCCCCCATGGAGGAGAAACCACAGCGAACCTCTATCAGTTCTCTCTCAGACAGTTTAAGACATTGTCTCGCAGCTCCGGAAGGAAGAGAAGAGGATGCCACCCTCCTCCTTGCAGCGGTAGTGGTGCATAGAGACACGTGGCTCATTCCGCCCTCTAAAACCAATAAGGGACTTTTGCCATGTGTTACGTGTCAGTTTGGGTAAGGTGGCCCTTGGTGTGGTATTGCTCAGAGGACTCTGGTTCAAAAGGACTACAATCATATTTTCTGATAGCAAGATCACAACTGTAGAAATTAGATGGACCAGTGGACAGTTCACTCACTGCTTATTAAGCCTCTGAACACAGATGCACACAGACACACATTGTCTAAAGCTGCTTGTCCCAAGCAGGGTTGTGGTGAACTGGGGCCTAACAGCAGCATAGGGTGCAAGGGGACACACCCAGGAGGAGACACCAGTCCAGCACAAGGCATCCCAAGCAGGACTTGAACCCCAGACTCCCGAGAGAGCAGGACCTAGCCAAGCCCACTGCGCCATTGCATCCCCCCTCCCCAAACACAAATGTTGTGACATAATTAAAGTCCAACATGGAAAGAATAAAGTTAAACTCTGACTTTAATGAATTGAAGCTGGATGAACTTAGAAACAGAACTGTGAATGCTTCAATTCTGCTAATTTAATCTTACATCATTGTTCCGAGTTTACATTCATATTGATTCATTTAGCGGATGCTTTTCTCCAAAGAGACGTACAACTCAAAGAATACAATTTGTACATTACACCATATGCACCAATGTTCATCAAATGGGTAGCTGCATAAAACTT
Organism: Scleropages formosus; assembly: GCF_900964775.1. Taxonomy (NCBI): domain Eukaryota; kingdom Metazoa; phylum Chordata; class Actinopteri; order Osteoglossiformes; family Osteoglossidae; genus Scleropages; species Scleropages formosus. The sequence continues at coordinate 50,253,578 of NC_041806.1, forward strand.
AGAACAGATGATTTCTAAATTCTCAGGCAACATCAGAGGCCATAATCTTGACCAGTCACATTACAGGCCACAATTGTGACAAACCAATCACCTGACAAATTATAATCAAGAGCACATGATTGGTGAAGACCTTTCATCTCCACTGCAGACTTCCTTCTGTGAAATATGCAAGACAGTGAAATTAAATTTCAAGCTTTAGTGCAGAAATGGCAGTAAACAGGAAGTTTATCATAGCAAAGGCTCAAGCAATTTCCTCCTTTGCCATGTCACCATGGTAATGTGGTTTACACAAAGTTTAGCTTAAAGTAAAAAAAAAAAAAAAAAAAACAACACACACACACACACACACACACACACACACTTTCAGAGCCGCTTGTCCCATACGGGGTCACGGGGGAACCGGAGCCTACCCGGCAACACAGGGCGTAAGGCCGGAGGGGGAGGGGACACACCCAGGACGGGACGCCAGTCCGTCACAAGGCACCCCAAGCGGGACTCGAACCCCAGACCCACCGGACAGCAGGACTGTGGTCCAACAACAAATTTGTGAAATAACTTATGTTGCATTGAACAGCTTCATAACTAATATCAGATTCCATGGCTATACATAGAATTAATTTGTTCTGTAAATATTAAACTTGAGATTCACAACTCGGTATCAGAATTCAGGAAACCTGAACTTTCCTACCAAAAGTTCATAAAAGTATAAATCCCACTCTGGCACCACTTAGCTTGGGGGTTGCTAGCGGGTGGCTGTGAGGTCATTAGCGGTCCTCTCAGGAATAAAGGTACAGTCATACCCGTCCTCTGATACACCAGTGTCAACTGTCAACTGTAGAAGACATCTTGGGCAGTGTTGGACAACTGTATAGAAATATCTGCCTGCTATACTCGCATCAATTACAACACTTTAAAAGTCAGCTAAGTCAGAAGGACCATAAAGTCAAAGGTAAAGTCAACTTTACTGTCATTTCCACAATATGTTTGTAACATACATCAGCGTGAAATACACACATACGCACTGTCTGAAGCCGCTTGTCCTGAGCGGGGTCGCAGTGAACTGAAACATAACCCGGGAACACAGGCACAAGGCTGGAGGGGGAGGGGACACACCCAGGACAGGGTACCAGTCCATTGCAAGGCACCCCAAACAGGACTCGAACCCCAGACGCACCAGAGAGCAGGCCTTGGCATGAAATAGCCAAGTATCCAACTTGCGGTTTATCCAGACAGAGCAACAGCAGGTGAAAAATGGTGATGGATTATACTAGAGTGAAGTATGGGTGTTATAACCATGATACTATTGAACAGCACTATTAGTATTTTCACACAGTACTTCTCCTTTGGCATGCTATTTCTCTGCACTAATCATACATACTAATTATGGAAAATTTCAGTGTGCCATAACTGTTGAGAAAGTACATCAAGTGAACAAAAAGATGACAGTGGGTTCCAATGAACTGTGAAAATCCAACATGTGTTTGGTGGTCCAGCCTCATGACCAGCATGGGCTTCATCAGTGCAGCTTCTCACTCATATAGAGCGGACAGGAACTAAGAAACGTGCAACTCTGCTCTACTATCACAATCGTGAGCGGGGGGCAGCTCTGTGTTGCTCAACAGTACTTGTATTGGTCAATCCTCGTTTCACAGAAAGCATTACTGCAACGTGAGGTCAGAAAGTGCTCAATGAAGTGAAAGCCCAGTAAAAGTGATGTTTAACAGAAATATTAATATTAAGCAATGCACTTCATCCGCATGTGGCCCGACCTCATATGACCGGACACCCCAGTGCATGATATTATTATTTTTTAAAAATATATTTTCTAGAATTTTAAAAGAAAAAAATCAAGAAAAATTAGCAAAATGGAAAACAAACTGCAAAAAAATCACTTTATTTCAGTATTTAAAGTAATTTACTTGGATAAAACTTTTGATAACACCACTAAAAATACTTCATTATAAAAGCAGATTTGGCACAAATGGGTCATAAACACTGTGCCATCTTCCAACATGGCATCGTGATCATTAACAATTTTTCTCTTTAACAGCTGGTTATCTGGTTAATTGGTGACATGAAATCCGAAAAGTTAAAATGCACTTAATTTAAATATATAAACTGATTTCCAAGGCTCTACACACAAAATGAACACATAAAACATTTTATTCACATGTAATAAGATTAGGGGGCGTGGTGGTGCAGTGGGTTGGACTGGGTCTTGCTCTCCGGTGGGTCTGGGGTGCGAGTCCCGCTTGGGATGCCTTGCAGCGGACTGGCGTCTTGTCCTGGGTGTGTCTCGTCCTGGGTGTGTCCCCTCCCCCTCCAGCCTCACGCCCTGTGTTGCTGGGTTAGGCTCCGGCTCCCCGCGACCCCGTATGGGACAAGCGGTTCAGGCGGTGTGTGTGTGTGTGTGTGTGTGTAATAAGATTACTGTGATGTCAAAGTTATTATAAAGTATTAAATGTATGATACACTGGAGTGAGCAGTTAATGACCAGACTAAGGGAGGTAAGGGGTGTCTGAATGAGCTATAATAATCCTGCAGCATGAATACAATATGTGTCTTTCATCGGCAATCCAAAAACCTGACTGTGTAAATTTACAGTGTAGCATCTATGTAACTTGACTGAATTTCAGATATGTATTTTACAGTGGTTCCAAAAAGTCATGATGGTTTGAAATATTCAGAGATATTAATAGGATATGAAACAGGTTCCAGTTAGTTTGAGGTGATGAGACGGTAAACGTGCCGCAGCTGTCAACACACACACAGCGGGGAGGTCTAAACACGAACCGTAAGTGGCATGCAGCCTTACAAAGTCACAGCAACTCCTTTCATTCAGACCGCTGTCTATACTGATCTCACCATCACCACCCATACCAATTATTATTTTATTTCATTCTGTTGCTTTGCCAGGGTGTGCCAGGAGCTGAAAAGGCAGACATAGGTCACAGCACAGGCTCAGCCCACTATGGATCGCCTGACCACCTAGGACACGTGGGTCACTGAGGAATATCTGACCGCCCCCACCTGCAAGTCCCCTGGCCCTGTGAGGGACAGTTTCTAAAGTAAACTCTTCAGGCTTCCTGATTAACAAAAAGTGCAGAACTTGTCAAACATCCAAATGGTGAGCAACAGAAACATAGCTGCAAAACATGTGTGCCACTAGGAGAAGGAGGGTCAGTGGACCAGGTAGGTCCACGAGTGCTGCGCTACTGATGAGGAAGGAGGATGATCTCCTGATCACCTTTCAACAGGGTCAAATATCGACAACAAGCTTCTCTCACATCAGCTGACCTTTGGCCACCCAAGAATATCTGAAGAAGAGTCCCTGACCTCTGAGGCCAGCAGGAGCCTCCAGAGGAGTCACATGACCAGCACAGTGGACACACTTTCATTGGTCTCAGCGGATTTCACAACCATGACGATCAACGAGTCAACCATGACAATCTGCAAATTTTAAGCTTAAAGTCCTAATATTTCTGGAATTAAACTTCAAAAAGTGAATGGCTGGAGATCCTGTCCCCGGCATTTAGAAATCAGAGCACTGGTGCTTTTTTCTGATTGGTCCAAATGGAGATCCAGTTTATACAGTTTGGTTGTCCTGCTGCCCTAAATACCACACTGTTTGCCCCAGTAAACACATGTGCTTCACTGTGGTAAGTAACCCAAATGTACACAAATAAGGAAAAATACACAATATGTTTCATTCATTCTTCTCACATATTACAGCCATCCGTGGCCCCAGCGTCCTTTTGTTTGCGTGTAATCGATGTGTCTGTTAGCGCCATCTGTTTATCTGTTTGTGTGTGCGTGTGTGTGATTGAAAGTGTCTGCCTTTGTCACTCAGCAGCGCGGGAAGCTCAGTCTCTGTGTGTGTGTGCGCGCGTGACCACTGCATTACCACTGCAGGCAGGAAGGGCAGGACAGCACTGTATGTCCTACCATATATAGCAATCCAACACACCTCAGCAAAGACAGTGAGACTCAGGACAGCTGCTCCCGCCACCCTCCCACCGGCAGAAATGGCACTAAAGTCGACTGAAAGGCCCAAAATGCAGAATGATTGAGCATGACCTCAGTGTGCAAGATGCCACTCTGTGCACCTCTCCCTGATGCACCTGCTACTCCTCTGCATCCTGTCTGCATCCTACCGCAGGGACATGGGAGACCAGCTCTGACGGCACCTCCAGCCCATGTGGCCCTCCACGTCTCAGGGTCAGAGTGTCACGTCAGCGAATAAGCACCTACCTTGCAGTCTCTGCATCACGTTGGCTATGTCCCTGGAGGACCGCGCGAACGGAGAGGATGACGCCATGGTTCTCCTCCACAGCACTGCAGCCTCGTACCCGTCCAACTTTCATATGAGAGCTGTGCTAGTTCCTCAGAGGTGTCATCTCTGCCGGGGACACCGCAGACATCCTCTCTCTCTCCTTGCTCGCCCTCTCAGGCAGAGCTCAGTGCTTCATTTGCTGCTGAGCAGTAGCCAATCAGAGAGGGGCCCTCACAAGGCCCGCTACCTCCCAGCCAATGGCAGACTCCATCTCAGAGCCATGCTGGCACTCAGCCGCCGTGCAGAGCTGAAAAGGAGGCAAGCCGCGTCAGCGTCAGTCTGCAGGAGCCCATATCCTGGAGGAAAGTGAAAAAGCACATTATCTAATGAGCTGCTGCACAGCGAGATGGGGAGCTCCTGCCATAGACCAGCGCTAACAGCCTCCAAGGGCATCTGTGCCCCCAGCCACCTTCACGCGCACACTAAGAGCAGGTGAAGGCAAACACATCTGGTTGTCTTAGAGCCAAAGCACTCCAAAGGGTGATACTGGAGGAAAATAAAATATTAAAAAAACAAATGAAATTCTGGCTCACAACCCAGCTATTACTGTTACAATAAACAGGACTGCATAAGAACTGCATTACTGGAGTCTAGAGGCACACAGCACCCAGCTGCATTTCTGTGCAATACAGACAAGGGGAATAAATCAAAATAAAGCAAATAGCCCGCTGTAAAGTATTGATTTGTACAGCTTTACACATACATCTTAGATTTACTGTACCTGTCCACATCTCACATTATCCTAATGTCACTGTGGTTCAAAGACACTTATGGGTTAACAGCTGACACATATGGTACAAAATCAGCCTGTTAGACCTGAACCATTAGAACACTGGAGATGCAGATGAAAGCCAGTGAGCAGAGGTGGGCAGAGTAGCCAAAAGCAATACTGCACTTAAATACAGTTACAAAAAAATTACTTAAGTACTTTTATTAATTTACTTAACACTTTTCTCTAAAGCAATTTACAGTGTTTAGCTATTTCCAATAATTTACCCAGCAGTGTATATTTTACCAGGATAAGTACCTTGCTTCTAGGACTAAAGAAGTAAGGTGCAACCTTCAGATGCAAAGGTGGTAGTGCTAACCATTATGCTATTTGCAGTCCCTTATAACCCACAAATCTAATGGAGTAAAAGTTAGAAAGTATCTGGTCAAAGAACTGCTCAAGTATCCAGCTACTCTGGTTCAAATTAGGCTTTTAAGAGTTAAATATACAACACAGCAATATACAGTTTCCAGTCATGGAAAAAAATACACACACACACACACTTTCTGAACCACTTGTCCCATACAGGGTCGCGGGGAACCGGAGCCTAACCCGGCAACTCAGGGCATAAGGCTGGAGGGGACACACCCAGGACAGGACACCAGTCCGTCGCAAGGCACCCCAAGCAGGACTCGAACCCCAGACCCACCAGAGAGCAGGACCCGGTCCAACCCACTGCACCACTGCACCACCGCACCCCCTCATATGGAAAAATATATTTTCAATAAATTAAATTTACAGCTCAACAAAATTATGTCACTAGTCACATTAATAAAATAAACAGAAAACAAATAAAAGACCATAGGATGTTATCCAACCAGCTGGTTTGTCACATTTTTATGAATGTGTTTTACATAGTCATTCTAGCAGAGTTGAGAGCCAGTGGTTTATTTAGAATAGAATATCAAAATCAGACAGCAGCAATTATAATCTTGGATACAAATCACACAGCAGTCCAAGAGCTATTTATATGACATTCCACTGCTAATGTTGATCCTTTAACTGTATTAAATTTAGCATTTCTTCTCAAGCATTACCTATGTTATCACAGGCAATACATTAAGCAAATCAGTAAAAAAAGAAAAAAATTAATTAACAGAATATCTGTTTTGGAACATTTCAGACAAATTCAAATCCAACTCATAACACACAACTGTCATTCCTACCATATTACAGTATTACTAGACAGGGCAGCTGGTAGCGTCATGGTTAGAGCTGCTGCCTTTCGACCCAAAGGTTGCAGACTTGAATCTTATCTCCGGGTGTAGTACCCTTAAGCAAGGTAAATACCTAAAAATTGCTCCCGTCAAAGGAACATATCCAGCCGTATATATGGGTGAATAATTGTAAGTAGCTTAACATATATGTTGCTTTGGAGAAAAGCATCAGATAAATGTAAATTATTTGTTTTATGCCTCTGATCCTTTGTTCAGCACTCTGTGTCACTATGTGAGAGGCGCACTCTATAAAAAACAAGTTTCATTCTTATCTCATTAAGCATATTTAAACTAGATCTTTTGTGCAGAGTTCTAGTATCAATTTTGTGCATGTGAATGAACTAAGTTGTCAATCAAGGCGGGACAAAACTCAACACTGAACTCTGATTGGTCGTACTGTGCAGGGAAAAACGTTAACCTTTCACGGTATCATCACATTGCTCGTATGTACTGTAATGTCTTACACACGTTATGCGACAGAGCATGACTTGATATGTGATATTCCAGCATCATGGAACCACTATCAGTAGTGTAGCAGTTTGGAGTGACATCTTGTAACCAAAAGACTTCTACTTCAAAGTTTGCTCCTGCCCCTTCTGAATTACCTTTGGGCAAAATCATTTACCCTGAATCGCTCCAGTATGAATACCCAGTTGTATAAATGGATAAACAGTAGTAAGTCAATTTGGATGAAGGTGTCAGCAGAACAACAAATTGACAAAATATTTATTTGTTTCCTTGTAAACAAGGGGTCTTGGCAACTCCTCTATGACTGTAAATGTCAAAGAAGAGTGTAACTGACAACCAACAACAGCCAATGAAATCCACAGAAGATGTCAACTGACATTGGGGGTGGGGGGGTATCACTGATGGGTCTAGAAAACAGATTTATTTTTAGTACAGAGAAAGATCCTAATAGCGAAAATTACAGATGGCTAAGAGCATAGAAACTGGAGCTGCTGCTTTTGGATCTGAAAATCACGGGTTCGAATCTAACCTACTCTTGAGCAAGGTTACTTACCCAAACTGCTTCAGTAAAAAACAAAAACAGCTGGGGGAAAAAAAAAAAAGGGGGGGGGGGGGGGGTAAATAATAATCGTAGCTAGCTGGGACACTGCAAAGGTGTTTTGGAAAAACGCCTCAGCTAGATAAATAACAGTGGAAAGTGACTGCTGTGTGCCAGTGAAGCCGTACAGACGCGGGTGCAGTTTTAAATAAACCTGTTCCCGCCCTGGAGCCTACGGCGCGCGCCGGGAGCCCTCGAAAGCGCGGGTTGGCGGGAGAGCGAGCCAGCGAGAGGCTGTGGGCACGCGCCAAGGAAACGCCCGCGCGGACAGCGAGTTACCTCACGTCCGGCGTGTCCGCGAGCGCTGCCGGGCGGGTTTTGCGGGACTTCAGATTAGGGTTGTGTGAGGGTTAGTTGAGAGTAACGAAAACAAGCAAACCTGCCTCGTGACAAAGAACGGGCCACCGGCGACGGGCTCCTCTTCGCTGCGTTTCTTAGCGCCGCGCGGCTTGCTCGCGCCTCCCAGTGGCCACGCAGGGAACTGCACGCGCCGAGCGCGCACGCGGGAGCTGGAATGGGCTGCACGTCGCTTTGGGGGCTTCCGTTCCGTTCCTTTCCCTTCACATAGCCGGGCCGTGCTGCGCGTTCGGACATGAAATGAGGCTTGGGAAGCTCTGAGGCTCTGAGCTCTGGGTCACTTCCTGAGCGCGATGAACGATAGGGCAGGTGGACCGATGATGAGCCGGACGCGCTGCTGGTTCCTGTTGCTCAGCCTTCCATCAGCGGATGCATCGCTTCTGTTGACCCGGGACGGTCCCGTGACCGCGTGGTTGTGTCACCATACTTAGCAGCCGGAAGCAGATTTGGCCCTCGATCGTGATCCACGTCCCACCGTTGGCACACATGCAAAACACAAAGGCCACCTGAGCGGCACTTGGCCGAACTCGGCCGTCCCGCTCCTCCGGCACAATAGCGGTGTGAGGGACAGGGCCGCTGCCCGGGGCCTTTCTGGCCCGCCGTCCGCCGCGCAGGCAGGAGTCACAATGGGCGGAAGCCCCGGCCAAGGCTGTTCCCTGCCCCTGGAAAGAATGTGAGCTCCGGAGGAGCGACGAGGCCCCTCGGCCACGTGTCCCCGTCGCCCGGTCTGCAGGCGAGGGGTTCGCCCCGAACAGCGGCGGTGGCAGGAAAAAGACTCGGGGCTCCGATGACAATTTGCCACATTTACGTTCATTCCTTTGTCTGACGCTTCTCTCCGAAAAACTTGGTTTACCTGTGATTTACCCGTTTATATGAGTCATTTTGTGCCGCAGCAGTTCTGCAAGGTCACTACAGGAGGAAGTCAGATTGGAACCTCGGTCCATGTAACCACTGCGCCACCTGCCTGCCAGCAAGTAGGCAACCAGAGACCAGGTGTAGCTGTGCAGCAGGTAAAACCGGTGTCTCGCTGCTCTGTGGGTGTGGGGTTCGAAACCAGCGCAGGGCCGCTGTATTTGTGGCCCCAGACATCTGCGGAAGAAGACGGTGACAGACCCACCCCTTGCTTTGGAAACGGTTCAAGTGGTCCCTGTGAATCGGACTCGATGGCCCTTCCATCCCTCGGAGCCCCTCTGCCGCCCCCCCCCTTTTCCGGAGCATTCCTACATATAAAGTGTACACTTGGTGCGAAAGCAGGACGAAGCCACTAAAACAAAAAAATTGTCTTTTTGTGGAGAAACTGAAGGGGCCCCTGTGAGCCCCCCCCACAACATTGTTACATCGGTAATTACGGCTGAGGAAGCAAAGCGAAAGGAAACGGGTTCGTATCCCGGGACTCCTGCTCGGCGCAGATAAGGGCCTCGTTGCTAATTTCAGTGGAAAAGCAGGAAGTGTGAGCGGGAAGTTTCCACGCATGGGGGGGAAAAACAGCGGCCTGCCCTGGAAAGCGTACTTTGTGTGCAGCGGCGGCGGTGGTGACAGCAGCTCTCCGCATGCAAACCCTTCTCCTCCCGGAGCCCGTCACGTTGCCCCGCGAGCCATGGCCGAGAACCACACAGACCTCGTGTCGGAGTTTCTCAAATCATTTGACGTCGGTAAGGTGTTCTCCACATGCTTTCGGCTCCTTGTCCTGCGTCTCTCCTTTCCTGGCGCTGTAGAAAGATCTGATTTCGTAAGGACATAACAGCTGGAAGCAACAACTGTAAAAACGCATCCAATGAATTGTGTGACATTTTATTTTCTTAATTTTATCTTTTTTTTTTTTTGTTGCGTTTTCATGCCGTTTGTGTTTTGTGCCTGTACATGTTTTCCTCTAGATGTTGTTTCCAGATGATCACAGAGCCTCAGTAGTTTCCATACTCCATTTGAAAGGAGCTGCAAATTATAGATGCAGAAGAATTTGCTTGTGTTTGGTGGAAAAAAAGATTCGGCTGAAGAAAAATACACTTTTTCGGGTTACGATTTGCTTTTCCCCGCTTGGCTTTCCTCTTTCTGGTGGGATCTGCCGTTCGTGCTGAACATATTGTCTGTGTTCTAAAAGCATTAACATGCCAATTATTCATGTTAGGTAGTTGGGCCCAGGTAAAGCCCCCCCACAAAAAAGTAAAATTACCCTGGTACTTTTACTCGCTCTGATGCCCAATTTACAGGGAGAAAACTGTTGCTGTGGGGCGTAGTGCCGTCCCATGTGACCTCTCAAAACCCAATCCTGCAACCTAACCAAGATTATTTAGGAACTTTAATCCAAGTTAATATAAACCCCCCAATGATAATTTCAGCACAGAACTAGTGTGGTTTTGTTTCTGCCTCAATGAGATCTAGTAGTGCTTAGAGCTGGTGCCTTTGGACCCAGAGGTTGCAGGTTTGAAAGCCCCCTCCAACTGTAGTACCCTTGAGCAAGGTACTTACCCTAAAATTGCTCCAGTAAAATGACCCCGCTGTAGAAATGGGTAAATAATTGTAAGTAGCTTAACACTGTAAGTTGCTTTGCAGAATAGCGTCTGCTACATGAATAAATCTGAAACCACTGAGGGTGTGTCGGTTGTTTTCTTTACACGACTCCGAAACAAAGCCTTGGTCTGCTTGTTGTTCAGCGTTGGTGGCCGAGAAAGCGGGATTCCAGTATTTTATTCTGAATAATATTTTGTATTTCATACAAGCTAGTAGCATAGTGTTTAGAGCTGCTGCTCCTGGGTCCAAAGGTTGCAGGTTTGATCCCTATTGCCAGCTGTAATACCCTTGAACAAGGTACTTACCCAGAATTGCTCCACTAAAATTACCCAGCTGTGTAAATAATTATAAGCTTGTAATAATTGTAAGTTGCTTTAGAGAAAAGTGTCAGCTGAATGACTAACTGTAATGTTAAGTCTTTAATACTTTATCGGATGAGAGCTGCGTGATGCTGAAGCTGTTGGGCAAATTTAGATGTAACTCCCGACTCCTGTGCTCTTTGTCAGGGTCCCTGGTTTTGGCCTTCTGCTTGTCCATGCTGGTGGGCCTCCTGATCGGAGCGCTCATCTACATCCTGCTGACGTGGATGTCCCGCCGCAGAGCTTCAGCCAGCATCACCCGGCGCCCTGCGCGCCAGTCCCGCTCCTCGCCCCACAGCTTCCTGCACGGCCGGCCCGCCTTTGGCCGCAACAGCAGCTATGACCGTCGCAGCAACAACAGCCTGGCCAGCGCCGCCTTCAGCTTCCACCGGCAGGCATCTCTGGAGCAAGCCGACCCACTGGGCCGCAAGCCCAGCTTCCGCGCTTCCACCTTCCACCCGCTGCTCCCGAGCAGCCCGGGCGAGGTCGAGGACGGCAGGTACACGGCGACGCCCCTCACGCACTCCCCCACCACCCAGCCAGACTCCCTCTGGTGCAGCAGCAACCTGCGGGTGCTCCAGGTCACACAGACACCCCCGCCCGCCTACGACAGCATCATCCGGGCTTTCCAGGAGACATGCACCTGAGCTGCCTCTACACCTGAGCTCTTTTGTTCTCATCCAGGAGACTTTGAACTGGACATGTTAACGCAAGCGGGCCCTTGAGCTGCCATGTGGGTCCTAGTTTATCAGTTGCATTTATATATGGAGCCTAACCCCCACGGGGCTGGTAAGGAGTTGCGTCAGTTCTCCTCTGCTAGGAGATGCACTGCACGCACTGACCCTGTGTTGCCCTTTCTCGTGTCCGTGGCGTTAGCGCGTGGTTGTGACGGGGCCAACGAGTAGGGAGGCTGTTGGCCGTCCTCATAAAGTGTCAGGATAAAAAACTGTTTGTATAAGTGCTTATTTAAACCATGGATCTGCCCTTGTGGTGTGAGACTGTTTTTCATATGAACATAATAAACCTGTTATTGGATGAATATTGCTACTTTATTGTATTTGTTTACAGCTCAGATAGCATCTTTTTTTTTATTCTACTCCTTTTATACCCTGGTAGTGATATGCCCAGCTCCTGGAACAATCCATGCTGTGACCTATAATATCTGCAATAGCTAAGCGGAGATCTTAGAGATATGACCGTGCAGAGGGCTTCCATACACTCACCTAACACCTGGGTGATAGGGACTACAGAACACTGAAGAAGCAGACATAACAGGGTTTTGGCTGAGCTTGAGAACATCAAGACGAATTTCCCTTGAGGACACGATGCACATGAATCCCGGACCAAAGAAGAGTATAGTGGTCATGGAGAACCCTTCAAAAAATAAGAACAGCAATGAAAAGGACTGAGAATGTCTTTAAATTGAATGGAAAGATTTATGTTAAAAAATAAGCACACTCCATGATGTATTCCGACAAATAACAGAAGATGTTATTGGTCTGTAGCTGTTTCACCTGTTGGAGACTGAAAATTCAGTAACACATGGTAAATGCTCTGGTTACACTGTGGCTTTCTGTGAGATAACAGTGACATTTTGGCTAGAGTTTGCAAATATCTCCTGTTTTATTCATACCCATGATTACATTCTTCTGTCAACTCAAAAAGAATGGAGTAAAAAACAATACGCATTGTGGATGAGTCATGAGTGACAAATGGAAAGTGGAGATTCAGCGAGAGTTTGGAATTCTGAGCAACTAATTTAGGACACCATTATGCAAGATCTTTAGACCTATACAGCACCGTCTGGAAGACTTTGACTGCTTTGTAAAATTTAGTTGACCAACTTCTAAATGTGAAGTGCCCAGCAGCGTGGCCGTCATCAAGAGTAAAAAAAGAAACCCAAGACGGACACTTTGGACACTGAAGCTGCGCTTGGACTGAAAACCTCCAGTGCATCAATTCACGATCAAGTCCGTGCTGAGCTCAATACTGAATGTGGAGGTAAAATAAAATACAGAACAGCTCTTTGCTGTCCTGACTAGTGTAGTCATTTGTTGGTGTAGAAAGGCAAACCAATGGGATCTCAGCCAGAAGTCAAAGATGATAAACTTATAAAAGGCTCACAGTTCAACATCAGCTTGAAAATGTTTTATTTAATCAGGTAGCTGACACTTTTCTCCAAAGCAACTTACAATTATGACATGTTTACAATCATTTACACTGCAGGGTAATTTTAGGCTAAGTACCTACTCCAGCTAGGGATCAAACCTGCAATCTTTGAGTCCAAAGGCAGTAGCTGTAACCACTACACTACCAGCCATCCCCAGTACCTATACCTTACACAACAGGGTGAGAAACTCCATGAGAATGATATCCAGTTCTGAAGGTCCTCACCACAAAGGCCACACACAGCCATATCTGATGCAGTATTTTCTTTAAACATATAACTATTAGATCACACAAAGGCACAAGAAAAGAAATGTGTATATACTAGTTGGTTAGCACTCTAAAATGACTATAAAGGCGAAACAAATGCAAACAAATGAAAAATCACATTTTTTAGCCAAACGCAATTAAAAACACCACAAATGGAAGTCAAATCCAAGACAATACATCTTTCCACATGAACACAATAACAGAAAACAATGCATTATTGCAAACAACCATACTTTCCATTCAGTAAACCAGGAAACAGTTCCAAATTAATCCACCTCCAAAACAAATACTGTACATTCACTCGCCAACATTAATACAGAAAATAATCCCCAAATAATTAATAGTGCAAAAATCCTCACATGGTCAACTAAGTCCACAAAAACATAAAAACACTTCTAAAATAAAACCAAATCATTAGTACATCTCATAATCCCAGAATGTCACCATTAACACATCACAGATAATAAAAACATTGACCCCTTACTTCAGATATAATAACACAACAATCTCAAAAAAACAGCCATGCATGTGATTAAAGATGTATGTAAACATCAAGTAATAATGGAAAATTCAAGTGTTTTGTTAAATTGGTTAGTGTGGCTTCATAGATCTGAGATATATAATTAAAAGGTTTGATGTAATAAAATTACTTAAACTGAAAACAATTACTTATAAGAATTTTGATCAATATTGACAGGATACCAGATATTTTCTCAGAAAGATTACCGTATTCATTTAATCACGTGTTGCTCACGTCATACGTAACGACGTATGTGACGTTTTTTGAGCGCGACGGTGCCTCTGACGCAAGTTTTTAGCGCCGAAGTTGCCGGAACCGTTCCTGGGCGCGCCGACGGAGGAGGCGGGATGTGAAGTCAGTATTCAGTCCCTTATCTGATGCAGTTTGTACTCTTCTTGATTAGTACATCTGCACTTTTACCACAGTACGGTAAAGTGCCCTCTTTCATCACTAATGTGACGCAAATTCGAGCTTCAGAGTTTTTCCATACAGTGTTAGCCGCTAAAAGAGGAAGCTGACCTGTTCTTCAAGTTCTTCTTCCTTCTCTTTAGTTTACGCTTTTTTTTTAAATTATAATTCCTGTTTCTGTACTTAAGCCTTAGCCTAGGTCAATATTGAATATGTTGTTCTCAGTGGAAGAAACAGCTGCCCACAGAAACAGGGGTAGTTTTTATTCTGGACGAGATGGTTTTTTTTTTTTAAAAAAAAAAAAAAAAAAACGGATTCGTGACGAAAATTATGACATTTGAGCTTTTTCCGCACAACATTTGCACTTTTTCTTATTTAATCTTTAATACTGGACTTTACATTCATCCCATTATATACTTGAATAGATCTGTACCGTGTTGAATTTTTCTCCAAATACATGATTGTATTTCTAATACTTTTTAAAATTATTTCTGTTATTCCAAATTTTTAGATCACTATATTATTATCCTTTATTTATTTTATCCAGTTTTGTCATATAATATTGTTCATATTTCTGTAGTATGTTTCTAATTTCTACTTTATTTGTATAATGTATTGCCTTATTTTTATTATCTCTACTATTATGTATTACGGACAGTCAGAAAAGCGTTTCACTGCACGTCCTACTAAGTATGGGTGTGTATGTCGCAAATAAAATTTGAATTTGAAAATGTAAATAAACATAAATATACTGGGAAAATGTTCATATATCTGAGAATTTGAACATGAGCCTATAGGCTTTGTATGTGTATCTTTTTAAATACCCGGATGTTTGTGTCCTTTCCGAACTCTTTTCGATGCAGTTTATTGTGGGAATTCATCTTTCTCTGTCATTTATGTCTGCAAATGAAGCACTTTATGTTGTCCTACATTTACATAAAGACTTCAGAGCCCTTCACACCTACATATTGTCATATGGGACGTCTGAGTCATATCGCAAATGACGATCCCTGTGTCCTCATCTGACCTGCCAACTCCTCCTTCTGTTCACAGGATGTCCTCTGCAGCCCAGTGTTTGATCCGCTGTAGGAGACTAAGCACCGCTGGCCCCAGAGTTGGCAAGATGTTGCTGTGGAAGGACATCAGTGAGTACGATAGACACCTGGATGAAAAATTCTCAACATATGAAGAGCATTTTTAACAGACCTCCAGGTGGCGTGAATGTTAAGGAGCAGCGACACGAAGGATCCGTGTACTGCTCACCACTTGTAACCACAGATGTTGCTCCTGTCTCTCTCCTCCTAGGAACAATTGCGAAGGTTACAGGGGCTATTGTTCTTGGGTACGTTTTGATTCTTCAAACTCAGCGTGACCATTTGAGTTCATTTCCTCAGTATGAGATGTATCAGAGTTCCCTATTCTGAAAGTGTAAGTTATTGACAGCCAACTGTAGTCTCACTTACTTACCGTGGTTGTACATGTGGTTTTACTGGTTTTGCCCAGTGTGAAAGAACAGCACCTGTATGGAAAAACGAGAACCCAGAACGTTACAGGTTTGGTCTGAAGTGTTTACCTGTGTGTACCTGCCTGTTTCAGAGGTGGTGTTTTCATCACTTACGAGGTAGTCGCCTTAAACAAAGCGTTCTCCATCAACACCCAGGCCATTCTTCAGGAGAAGCATAAGTCATACATCTACCTGAGTACGGCGCACCTGAAGGACCAGGATGGCTTTGGCCCAGGTGTGTTGTTAATAATGCTTATAATTTAGTAGTATAATTTCCCTCTGGGATTAATAATGTCTTGTTCATTCATTCATTATCGATTTTATTACAATGACTTAGTAATAAATAACAACAGTATAATTATCATTGTTAATATTCATTAGTTTTTATTTGATGCACTGTTTTCTAGAAGTTGACTTGCAATATTAGTTTGTCCAGTATGATACTTAAATAATTTTCCCATTTATATTGAAGAGAAATATTTACTGTTCCAGTTCAGGGTAAGAACCTTGCTGAAGGGTGCTACAGCGAATTGTGGGATTTGAACTTGGGTCCTTCCAGTGCAACGTGACAACCCTAACTACTGCACCACCTGCTGGCTCAAATTTTATGCAGAGACAATGAAACCCTGATGGGTCTCAAATCTGAACTTGTCAGCACTGGAAGCTGAAGCCTTACTCAGGAGGCCATGGGTCATACAACTGCAAGGTGGCAGCTCTAACCTCTATGCCACCTGCTCATCCTGATGACTTTCTCAGTAAAAGTGGAGGCTCCTATGTTAGTGCTTTATGAACGACCTGTTTTTCATGGCCCATCTTCCTGTGGGGGCTGTAGAACGTGTTCTGTGTTCTCCCTTCCAATGGTCACGGCTGCTGTGTTTACGGGATTGTGTTTGCAGCTGCGCGTCTGCTGGAAAAGAAACGGCACCCTTTCCAAACACACGACTACACACTGTGCACGATTCACGAAAACACCTTTTATAAATGCGATGTTAAGCTGTGTGTGCACTGTGAGAATGGGGCAGCAGGTGATGTTCTGGTTAGAGCTGTCACCACATAGTTAAAGGACCTGGCTTCAAATCCCTCTGATACTGTAACACTTGATTAATCTACTTACCCTGAAGTGATACATGACCTGGCTGTATAAATGTGATCCTAATGTAATGCACAAATGGTATTTCTCTGAGATTTACGTCCCTTTGGAGGAAAGCATCTGCTAAATGAATAAATGTAAATGTGTAAATCAGTGTAAGATGTGCTCTGAGTTTGAGAAATGTTTGAAGCACAATCTTGTGATGATGGATTTTCTTCAGATTTTCATAGATGTATTTTTTTTCCTCAATCAAACTCAGTTGACTCTTGAATAACACAAGTTTGAACTGCAGAGGTCCATTTATATTCTGGTGTTTTTCTATAAATGTATTGGGAAAACTTTTTGGAGATTTGCGACAATTTCAAAATACTTGCAGACGAACCGTGTAGCCTAGAAATATCAAAAAAAAATTCAGAAAGTTATGTCATGAATGCATAAAATATATGTACATACTAGTCTATTTTATCACTTACTACCATAAAATATTCACGCGATACGTATAACATCTACAGTGTTTTGTACCGTATGGGACAATATTGATGTAGGTACTGACAGACGATGTAAACATACAGTATCGATAAATACAGTACTGTAAATGTATTTTTCTTGTGATTTTCTTAACATTTTTTCTCTCACTTTATTGTGAGAATACAGTATATAATGCACAAAACATACAAAATACGTGTTAATCGACTTTGTTATTGTAAGGCTTCCGGTCAACAGTAGGCTATTAGTAAAGTTTTTGGGGAGTCAAAAGTTATATGCAGATTTTTGACTACACAGGGATTGGCAATCCCAACCCTCCATTGTTCAAGGGTCAACTGCATAATTTCTTTTCAGTATTTACAGATTTTTTTTTTGCTCTAAGACAGTATTTGGTCATTAAGAGTGTGGGTTGTAAAGCATGGGAACAGACCAGCAAACAGTGGGGTTCTTGCAGGTCAGCATGTATTAACTCTTATTTTATACTCATTTTTGTAGGTCTCACATACAAGGCAAGAAAAGAACTTCACAAAGCGGTGAGAAGAATTATTGAAATTTCGTCAAAAGTCCTTCTTCGGCCCCTGGATGGTAAGAACTCCTCTTCAGATCTCCTAGCTCTCTTTCTATTTAAAAAATATATAAATAAAGTCTAAAAAAATGTAAATATATTATCAGATGAGATTGATCAGAGATTATTGTTCTGTTTTTGTTTATTACATTATCCTTTATCCTTTTCCACTCTTGCAATTTTTGGATCGGTGTAAAATTAAGCTGTTTAAAAAAACTCTGGGCTACGTTAACATCTGCTTTCTTGCAATGAGAGATGGGACACTGGACGGGAACGTGGGATATTGTACAATGGGTAATTGGATGGCAGACAGGAGGCCCGTGAGGTGTACTGGGTCCTGTTAGTCCAGCAGACTAATCATCGGAAGGCTCTGATTTATATCAGGAAGCACCTGCTCTGGGTTTCTGTACACTTCCCCTGTCATGCCCTGATATGGCCTGTAGGCGAACTGTTTATTTGCAAAGACCTGTGGGTCAGTCATGCATGCATGCAAAGTGAGGATTGTGCCCTCTGGTGTTGCGTCAGGTCAGTTTTGTGATCATCTCAAATGTGTGGACAGACACCTGGTGCAATAGTGCAAGTTTCCCAGCAGGTGGTGTGGCGGTTAAAAAGTTGCACTTCAGGGTAAAGTGTTGCAGGGGGGTCTCAGGGGGAACCCCGCTTTTGTATCTCTGAGTAAAATATCGGTAACACTGACTGATCAAGTGACTGGAGATGTGCTGCTCCTGTGGGCATTTGCTTTTATGATCCTGTTGTTACTTTTTGTATGTCCACCTGTTTGTCAGAGCATCTGAGCCATCTAGATGCAGACCCCCATGAATGTGCCCTCTGGGTGCTGCTGAAGAGGGCAGGGTCTGCCGACAGGAACGTCAGGCAGAAAGCTGTCCGCGATCTGGCTGAGAACCACCACTGGCATGGTGAGGCATTACCACCCATGACCACTAGGGAAGCTGTCACACTTACCTCAACACAAATTGTTCTCGGTAGACCAGTGATGTTATTTTCTATCCAAACAGTGGCTTAATTTAAGTAAGAGAACCATCATAGAGTATATTGGCCACAACAATGCTGTCACTGACTCATTGCTCTGTTTGTGTGTGTGTGCGCGTGTGTGTGTGCGCGTGTGCGTGTGTGTGTGTGTGTGTGTGTGCGCGCGCAGAGTACCAGTACCGCACAGCAGCCCAGGCGGTGGATCAGCGCACCAGCATCGCTTTGGCACGGACACCGAATGTGGATCTACGTTTCTTCTTACCTCCACCTGCACTGCCCGCGGTGGAAGATGTAAGTATCTCCTCTGCTTCTTGAGAAGGAGGAGGAATTTTGTCAGTTACAGAATTTTGCGTGATCATCCAGGTTAACGTCCGGCTCAGCGGTAAACCCACCTGTGCTGCGAGCTGCCATGTCTGTCGTCCCCCAGGGCTTCTCGGTGGAAGACGGCCTGCGGTGTTTGCTGGCTTCCCTGCCCCAGTCGGAGGTGGATCAGTGTGTGCAATACTTCACCTCGCTGGCACTGCGGGAGAGCAGTCAGTCACTCGCAGCACAGAGGGTAGGTCCCTGGGCCCACCAGGGGGGCCTGACTGGGTCATATCTGGAGCACAACTGGACTTGCTCCTGAATCCTGCCCCAGAATCTGCACTCTTATGTCTTTAACCTCCCTGTAGGAGCGCCATCTTCCTCTTTTATTGAGCTCCTGTCTCTGAGACCTACTTGGTGTTGAACATTGGTCTTCACTGTGGGTCTGATATGAATTTTGTGTAGGGGCAGCAAGGGGAGTATTGGATAGAACTGCTGCTTTGCAGTCAAAGGACTCAGGTTAAAATTCTGCTTCTTGCTTTTTTGTCCTTGATCAGGATACTTAGTGGAGGTAACGAGTAAATGTGGCCGCTATGCTGCCGTCTTACAGGGTGGCCTGTGGTGCTTCGGAGGGAATGGTCTGCCCTACGCCCAGAGCCTGACCTCTGTACCCGCAGAGAAGGTGGAGTCCTTCTGCCTGGATGCCCTGGTGCAACACTCCAAGGTAAGCAGCTCCACCTCTGAGTACCAGGCTCTTGGACAGGGAGTGGGATGGATGCGCTGATGGCTGGTCTCGTCTCTTTAGGTCCCGAGTCACTGCGAGAAAATCGTGTCCAACGGGGGCCTGCAGCTTCTACGGAGGGTCTACCAGCTCCGCTGGGACTCGCAGAAGATCCAGAGGAATGTAGTGCGGATCATTGGGAACCTTGCGCTGAACGAAAACTTGCACACAGCCATCATGCAGTCAGGTAGCACCCAGCCACCCTTGGACCTGCTGGCTGGACCCCAGCTTTTTGACATAGCAGGCAAAATATCATTTCACTCCTTTTGGTTTCACAACATCTCCCTTTGATTGACTGTAAAAGCACTGTTCATATGTAAGTCTGTTCTAGTACTGGAGGTTTGATTGGCTGCTTATTCTATCCCCTAGGCTGGGTGTCCATACTGGCAGAGATGCTCCAGTTTCCACTTGTCATGCAGGCTTCCCATGCTGCTCGAGCTCTAGCCAACTTGGATCGGGACGCTGTGTCCGAGAAGTATCAGGATGGTGTGTACGTGCTGCACCCACAGGGTCGCTCCAGGTACCACCTGGGGGGGGGGGGCATGGTAGATACGTGGATAAGTGTTGATAAAAATCAATCTACTTTCCCTCCACCCCCTGGAGGAATTTTCCTTAAACTTAATTTTGTTTTATTTTGTTAATTCAATGACTCCTCCTTTTACAGATGATTTTAGATGATTCAAAGATTTTCCAAACATATTTTTATTTATATGGGGGTGCAGTGGCGCGGCGGGTTTGGCCTGGGCCTGCTCTCTGGTGGGTTTGGGGTTCGAGTCCTGCTTGGGGTGCCTTGCGATGGAGTGGCGTCTCGTCCTGGCTGTGTCCCCTCCAGCCTTGCGCCCTGTGTTGTCAGGTTAGGCTCCGGCTTGCCGTGACCCCGCTCCTGACAAGCGGTTTCAGACAGTGTGTGTGATTTTTATTTATAATTGTATTTTTTCAGCTATTTTCTGTAATTGGCTATCTGTATTGGAGCGAACACGACCTGTATTTCCCCTCTGAGCCAACCAATGGCAGTAAAGAGCACCCAAACAAAATAGGCATTTGCAAACACGTTAATTAATGTGTCTGGTGTTGGTGAGTGGTAGTGGTCAATGTATTTACTTTGCTGAACCCTAATAAAGGTATTAATGTAAAAATTCAACCAGTTGCGTCTAAGTTGAGAGCCAGTGTAATTTTCTTCTTCTGCTGCGGTGCTGGTGTAAATGACCTCCATGTCTGCGTTTGCTGAAATGGGTATTTGGTTTTTCATGTTGGCCACCACTGCAGTCAGCCCATTAAGGCTGACATCCTCTTCATACATGGCTTACTGGGGGCTGCTTTCAAGACATGGAGACAGAGGGACCGGGATCATACAGAAGAAGGACATGCGACCAAGGATAGGGAGAACTACGCCGAGTGCTGGCCCAAGGTGTGTGCTCTGTGTTAAACCGTGGGGAGCGTGTGAGTCACCACTTGTCGTCTAAAGCCGAGCTTCTGTTGGTAGAATGATCCTCAAATTAGTAGTCTTGTCCACGTTCTGCATGGTAGTAGTGTAGAGTTTTAGATTCTGTGTTCTTCATGCAGAATAGAACAGAAATTGGTGAACAATATAGAAATAAACCAGAGGCTGTTGGGTTCACTGGTCTGCTGCCAATGTTGGTTGTGGACATACTTCTTAGCGACTCTTTTTCTTCTCACGATAGTCGTGGCTGGCTGCGGACTGTCCGAACCTGAGGGTCCTGTCCATAGAGTACGACACCCACCTGAGTGACTGGAGAGCCAAGTGTCCTGCAGAGAACCAAAGGTAATGAGGTCCACATTGAGAAAAGATCCTCTTACTTATCCTTGTTCTTCTGCACCACACTGTTAACCAGGCCTTACCTGTTCAGTGAATTTTTCTTTTTTTTAATTGAGAGGTGAGTTAATTAGGCTCCTCCCTTTCCTGCAGCACTTTGATGTGATTTTTTTCTGTGTCTCTGTGTAGGAAGTCTCTGGCCTACAGGAGCCAGGAGATGCTGGAAAAGCTGAAGGTGGCAGGTGTGGGGGACAAACCAGTGGTGTGGGTGGCCCACAGCATGGGAGGTAATGGAGCTCTTCTGATGCATCAGGCATCAGAATCAGAATCAGAACGAGCTTTATTGCCAAGTATGTTCACACATACAAGGAATTTGTCTTGGTGACAGGAACTACCACAGCACAGACAGAATGACAGTGACAAGACAGGTGAGAAGATAGAGTATGTGAACAAGGGATAAAAAATATTTAAAAATATAAAGTACCCAATATACAAAAATAGTCACTAGAGACAAATGCAAGGGAGTGTGAGTGAGAGATATGATGTGATAAATAGTTATAAATACAAATATAAATAGCATTATGTATTGCACTGGTTTACTCTCTAGGGGAGAGATTTAGGTGTTCATGAGGTAGATGGCCTGAGGAAAGAAACTTTTCTTATTCCTGGCTGTCTTGGTGCTCAGTGTTCTGCAGCGCCGGCCAGATGGCAAAGGTTCGAAGAGGAAGTGGCCTGGATGTGAGGGGTCTAGAATGATTTTGCCAGTCCTTTTACTGACTCTGGACGAGTGCAGGTCTTGGAGAGCTGGGGGGGATGTCCCGATGATTCTTCCAGCAGTCCGAACTATCCGCTGCAGTCTTCTGATGTCTGACTTCGTAGCTGAGCCGAACCAGACAGTTATAGAGGTGCAGAGGACGGACTCAGTGACTGCGGAGTAGAATTGCATCAGTAGCTCCTGTGGCAGGTTGAACTTCCTCAGCTGGCGAAGGAAGTACAACCTCTGCTGGGCCTTCTTCGCAATGGAGTCTATGTGGGGCTCCCACTTTAGGTCCTGTGAGATGGTGGTGCCCAGGAACCTGAATGACTCCACTGTTGTCACAGTGCTGTTCATGATGGTGAGTGGGGATAATGCTGAGGTGTTTCTCCTAAAGTCTACGATCATCTCCACTGTTTTGAGCGTGTTCAGCTCCAGGTTGTTATGACTGCACCAGACAGCCAGCTCTTGGACCTCCTGTCTGTAAGCAGACTCGTCACCATCATGGTGTCCAGGTTCTTATAATATTTAATTCAAAAAAATTAAAAAAAAAAAAAAAAAATTTGGTGTGGGTATTGGGATTTGTCTGTGTCTTATGCACCTACTTGAACGATGAACCTCAGTGCAGGAAGTGGTAGGTAACAAACTAGGTTTGCTTGAGGCTTTCATGTCTGCTGCTATGTCTCCCTCTCTCAATGAGAATTGTACTTTTGCTGAGATGTACGTCGCTTTGGACAAAAGTGTCTGCTAAATGAATAAATGTAAATGTAATGTTCACAGAATTTGAGCCCTATAACTACGGTCATTGTGAATTTTGTAAAGATTTAAACTCGGTCTGCTTATGTTTCAGGTTTACTGGTTAAAAAGATGCTCCTGGATGCATGGAAGGACCCTGCCCTGCAGCCGCTTGTGAAAAACACAAAGGGTATCATGTTCTACAGTGTTCCTCACCGAGGGACGTTCATGGCTGAGTACTCGCTCAACGTGAGATACCTCCTCTTCCCCTCCATAGAGGTTAAAGAGCTCTGCAGAGGTTTGTGTTGAGCTGCTGTATTGAGATTTGCTTCTGGTTTATAAATGTCTCATGGTGTTTATTCCATGTTGTATGACTGCAAGTTCTTCATGTGCTGCTTTAATTTAGATGATACTGTTGCTGTTCAGTTATCTGATTTTCATTTTAAAAGCATCAGAATTAATAAAAATGTTTGAAAAGCCGGAGCAACTGATTGTGGTCTGTATGTGGAGTTTTCAGCCTCAAGACAAGAAGTATGGTGAAAAGGAGGTGAATTCGTATGCGGCTTTACTTTATGCAGCACAGTTGTTTGTTTTCTTTGACTGCCATCTATCTGTTGTCCCCCGGTGCCCAGATTCGCCAGCTCTGCGCGAGCTGAACGAGAACTTCCTCAGCATGGTCCGAGAGCATGAGTTTAAGGTGTTGAGCTTCACTGAGATGCTGCCCACATCCGTCGGGCCAATGATCAAACTGCATGTGGTTCCAGCGCAATCCGCAGGTAGGCTTCTGATGGAATGCAAAGACCATGCAAGCATTTTTAAACCCTGACAGCTTTTACATTGAGAAATTTTAGCTTTATAACTACATGTAAGTGTGTTATACCTCATATTTTTACATAGCTGCCTGTCAACATGACTTCATGTCTTTGATTTAAACCCAGTCTTCTTGGCTGGATGAAAATAACACTTGTCTGTGACTTTTCCTTAACATCAGCGATGTCCTATTTAGTAACGTATTTACTTCCAGATCTGGGAATTGGTGACCTCATTCAGGTGGATGTAGATCATCTCAATATCTGCAAACCTGAGAATAAAGATTCATTCCTTTACAAGCGAAGCTTACAGTTCATCAGGGATGCGATGGGAGGCCATGTTGTCCACTGATCCACAGTCATCTAGTGTTGTTGGCCTTTCTCGTCCTTCGTGCTCACCGTCATGTGTAGTGTGGACTACTCTATCTTACAATACCTTTGTTTTAGAAGAACAATCTACATGTGGGACATGGACTTCAAAACTACGTTCTATGAATTGATGAAAGTCTTGTCCAGAGCACATTGGTGTTCACCTGCTTGTACCAAAATAGTGGGAGAATTTTGCACTTACTTCCAGTATGTGTAACAATATGACTTGCGATGAGGAGATTTTCAGATTTTCCAGGGTGATCTGAGACTGAACTTAATCACAGAATAGTGTTTGGGAAATACATTTAAAGTATATTGTTTAAAACAGTTACACACAGAGCTACCAGCAAACGTGTTTTATTGCACAATGCAAATTTTATCAAGTATATGTACAAGAGACTCTGGGGGGGGGAACAAACCCTGTTTTAAATTGTTTGCCTTGCTTGATTCTTTATTGTCCACCTGTGGTATTTATTAAATGTCTGAAACATTATTAGCTCATGCCTTCCTCTAAGGAGACTCCCAATGGCACTGATAAACATGTTCTGAGTCAAACTGGAAGAGGTACAAATCAGTAACATGTCAGGTCTATTTTAAATACATATTTATTAATGTTTTGTTTATTTAACTTACTAACATGTTATTACCACCACTAAATTGAGTTCCTTCCCCTTTAAAACAACTGTCTGAGTACAAACCGATGTTAACAGTAATTTTCACAGCTAATAAACTGTTTCAAGAAAATACGATGTAAATGTGTTTTGTTTACTGGCAAACGTGCATAACTACCTAGCTCATTTACTGTGTTCCATGTTACGCAGCTTCTCAGTTATGATATTTCAAAAACGCCACATCCAATAACAGAACCCTTGTGTCTGAAAAGCGCCTTTTGGCCGATTTCTTGGTCGTCCACTTCTCAGTCTTTCAAAAACGCGTTTTATAAGCCGTCCATTTTGTCCCTCGTCATTTCCCGTTCTTTTTCTACGTCTGAAGCTGTGTTGATAACCGGGTTCCAGGAAACATCACAGGTATTTTATTTGTTTCTCTAGGATTGTATCCAAAAATAAACGAGTCTTTGATTAAAAGAAAATCATTTTTACTTTAGAGAGAAAATATAAAGATTTGGTGGGCCAACGTAGACAACGTCGGTAGCTGTAGCTACTAGCTGCTGCTGTGTGAGCGAAGTTAAGTCAGTTTTGTTTAGACCGACCGGTGCTAAAAACATTAGCACATTCAAGAATCCATAGTATCTGTTGAAATATACTAATATGATTCTTCCGATACGTTTCAACCTGTAATTAAATGCTCTAGCCTGCCATCGATTCGTGCACTTTGACGCGTGAACTGTTTTCCTGACTTACTGTTACTGTTCGATTCGATCGACGATGACGTCACGTGTCTCACTCTTCTTCTTGTTCGTCTGAACAGATCCGGATCCTTCCTCGGTTCTTGTCCTACAGACCAGAACTTTATCGTCAGTTCCTCTCCCAAACATGGTGAATGTGCTCAAGGGAGTTCTGGTTGAATGGTGGGTTTTCAAACCAGCTCAGCTCTACGTGACGTGAGCAAATGTGTGTGAGACACTGGGACATCATGGACATGATTCATTTAGTTGTGAGAATCAGAATCAGAATCAGAACGAGCTCTATTGCCAAGTATGTTCACACATACAAGGAATTTGTCTTGGTGACAGAAACTTCCAGAGCACAGACAGAATGACAGTGACAAGACACAGATGATAAGATAGAATATGTGAATGAAGGATAAAAAATATTTAAAAATATAAAGTACCCAATATACAAAAATAGTCACTAGAGACAAATGCAAGGGAGTGTGAGTGAGAGATATGATGTGATAAATAGTTATAAATACAAATATAAATAGCATTATGTATTGCACTGGTTTACTCTCTAGGGGAGAGATTTAGGTGTTCATGAGGTAGATGGCCTGAGGAAAGAAACTTTTCTTATTCCTGGCTGTCTTGGTGCTCAGTGTTCTGCAGCGCCGGCCAGATGGCAAAGGTTCGAAGAGGAAGTGGCCTGGATGTGAGGGGTCTAGAATGATTTTGCCAGTCCTTTTACTGACTCTGGACGAGTGCAGGTCTTGGAGAGCTGGGGGGGATGTCCCGATGATTCTTCCAGCAGTCCGAACTATCCGCTGCAGTCTTCTGATGTCTGACTTCGTAGCTGAGCCGAACCAGACAGTTATAGAGGTGCAGAGGACGGACTCAGTGACTGCGGAGTAGAATTGCATCAGTAGCTCCTGTGGCAGGTTGAACTTCCTCAGCTGGCGAAGGAAGTACAACCTCTGCTGGGCCTTCTTCGCAATGGAGTCTATGTGGGGCTCCCACTTTAGGTCCTGTGAGATGGTGGTGCCCAGGAACCTGAATGACTCCACTGTTGTCACAGTGCTGTTCATGATGGTGAGTGGGGATAATGCTGAGGTGTTTCTCCTAAAGTCTACGATCATCTCCACTGTTTTGAGCGTGTTCAGCTCCAGGTTGTTATGACTGCACCAGACAGCCAGCTCTTGGACCTCCTGTCTGTAAGCAGACTCATCACCATCCAGGATGAGGCCGATGAGTGTGGTGTCATCTGCGAACTTCAGGAGCTTGACAGAGGGGTCTTTTGCAGTGCAGTCATTGGTGTACAGGGAGAAGAGCAGTGGGGAGAGCACACATCCCTGGGGGACGCCAGTACTGATCGTGCGAATATTGGATGAACTTTTTCCCAGCCTCACTAGCTGCTGCCTGTCTGTCAGGAAGTTGGTGATCCACCGACAGATGGAGGTGGGCACAGAGAGTTGGGTTAATTTAGACAGGAGGAGGTGGATGATGGTGTTGAAGGCTGAACTTAAGTCCACGAACAGGATCCTCACATAAGTCCCTGGTTTGTTCAGCTGTTGCAGGATGTAGTGCAGTCCCATGTTGACTGCATCATCCACAGATATATTTGATTTATGTATAGTATATAATACATGATAATGATAATAAACAACTACTGGTTTATGTATTTACTGTACAGTAGTTTTTATTGATAATTTTACAGTGTACTCTTTCTACTTAAAATTCTGTAATGTAAGACAGTACTGTACACTCCATGGTGTTCGCTCAACAACGAAGTCGTACTGTGACTGGTTTCACAGAACGTAACCCCATCGTTAAGTGGCGCATACCTGTACTTGTCTTCCAAATGGCTTCTTTATTGTCCTGGCACATATGGCTTTAATGTGACAAGATAGCTATTTGGATGTGTTACAGACCTGTTGACCATCCTCTTCATGAGTTCTGGGAGCAAAAATTAAAAATGAAGAAGTAAAATGTGTTTGCTGTGGTCTTAATGTTCTCTGTTTCTGCAGTGTGTGTGGTCCTCTTACCCATAGCTGTTTCTCTCCCCCTGCAATACAGTGACCCTGCAATGAAGCAGTTTCTCTTATACTTGGATGAAACTTCTGCCCTGGGGAAGAAATTCATCATTCAGGACCTTGATGACACGCACGTCTTCATTCTGGCGGAAGTAGTTCAGATCCTACAGGAGAAAGTGGGGGAGCTAATGGACCAGAACTCATTTCCCATTACCCAGAAATAAAGGCACTGGCCCCTGGGAGTTGTGGGGGTTGGGGAGGACAGTTCATTTTGTCATGAGGAAATATTTATGAAGTGTTAGAGAGCTGCACGGATTCACATTTTGTTCAGATACCTGAACCAATAATATTGTCTTGATGAATGGCTAAATGTGTTAAAAGTTATGTGAATTTGTTTAAACTGATTTTTACTTTGAAATGCTGCCTTGTGTTACTTTCAGGACATGGTTGTAAAAAAACCTTTTTTTGTAAGATGGCATGTGTCCATAATTAAATAAATGTTTGTCAGACTGTTTTTCTCATTTTTTTCTTAGCTGATGAAATCTGAATTCTTAAAGGGACCAAGATGCAACATCTTAGGTTAAGGGTCTGTTTTCACGCAGCTGTTGCATAATTTATACTCACACCACTAGATGCACCATCTTTGTGGACAGAATATCTCCTACCTCCAGAAATCCTTCACGCAGAAAGACCGCAAGTGCTTGGAATAGACTTTAACGAGTGTTACACCAAAACTATTATGACATATTATACTGTAACATATGATGAGCAGTGGTAATTCTAATTTAGGAAGGCACAAAAGATTTTCAGGTTTAATTACATGTGCATCACTCATTTCTTTTCCACTGTTCTCTATTTTTCTACCTATTTTTGCAATGGGAAATGTGTAAAACACCAAAACAATGATACTTTAATTCAGCTCACGTTCAGTTTTCTTCCAGATACAAGAGACACATTACGTGTGTTTATGAGACACATCGGTCAACAATCAGCACTGGATAGGAGTTTGGGGAAATGGCATGATTTCATTTTCAGTCATTTTAAAGTAGTTCAACTGCACACACTACTCATTCACTACTGACCACTAACCTTAACGCTAAACCAAACCCTAAGTACCTATACTAAGGCAGGGTCATGCCTATCTGGAGCCTATCTAGGAAGAATCAGGTGCCAGACTAAGCAGATTAAACTACTTAAGAGTTAATAAAAATAGTACAAAGACATCTTTTAGAGTACATTTTATAGCTATATCAGGTTTTTACATAACCCTCAAGTAAATGGAGGAACATCTATTAATGTTTTATTAATAGTGATTTACGGAAAGCTTTGGAATTATGAACAAGTTTAGTTACAAACAGACAGCAGGTGACAGGTGTGTTTTGAAGTTGAGGAACCAATGTACACTTGCGTTTTCTGCTGTCGGAGTAAAAAATGCTCTGCAGTGTTTGCTGGACTCAGTGACATGTACCCAATTTACCCAGTGACTTAGAGACCCTTCAGGTTAGTATTGGTCAGTAGTTTAGTGCTGCAAAAAGCATGTGGGATGCATTCTGTATTCAAGTTCAAGGTTTATTAATGGGTGGCATGGTGGTACAGCAAGTAGTGCTGCTGTTTCACAGTGCATGGGTGGTGTGAAAGGATGTGGGTTCAATCCCCACCCAGGTTGTGTGAAGTTTACATGTTTTCTGGGTGCTCTGGTTTCCTCCCACAGTCCAAAGACAGGCTGTTCAGGTTCCCCCATAGTGTGTGAGTGTCACAGAGAGAGTGTGTTCCACTGGTGTATGGATGAGTGACTCATTGTAAGTAGTGTATCTAGCAGTGTAAGTTACTGTAGTGAATAAGGTGTGTGGGCTGATAGTAACACTACAGAGAGTTAATTGGAAGTTGCTTTGGAGAAAAGCATCTGCTAAGTGAATAAATGTAAGTACAAGTACTGTGAAATTCCTGTTTGAGTGCTTCTCCACAGACTGTGAATAAAAAAACAATAGTTAGTACTGCACAAAAACAAAACAATAAATAATGCCAATAACAATAAGTGACAGTAACAATAAATTACAGACAGCCAAGAGTACTTAAAACTGAGAATACTTAAAGCGACAGTGCAAGTAACGTGCCGATGTGCTTGGAGGGAACAGTCCGACTCGAGTTGCAAAAGGTGGCACGTTGGTGGGTGTTGTATACTCTTACAGCAGTGGGGTAAAAACTGTTCCTGTACCTAGCTGTGCGGGTTCGAATAGACCTGAGCTGCTTTCCAGACGGCAGAAGAGAGAAAAGACGATGCGCATCGTCTTTCTGAGGCAGCGTGCGGTATAGGTGTCCCCGACTGCTGGTAGCTGTGTGCTGATGATTCCTTGAGCTGTTTTGACCACCCTCTGTAGGGCTTTCTCGTCCCGTATGGACAAGACTGTAGTGGACATCCTGGCTTTCTTCAGACACCTGAGGAAGTGGAGGCGTCGATGGGCCTTTTTGATGGTCGATGCTGCGTGCTCAGTCCATGTGAGTTTGGCAGTGACGGTGACTCCTAGGGATCTGAAGCTGTTGACCCTCTCTACCATGTCCCCTCCTACACAGATGGGTGCCTGAACCGTATCCTGTTTCCTGAAGTCAATCACCAACTCCTTAGTTTTCCTGACATTGAGAGACAGGTTGTTGTCCTGGCACCACTCTGCCAGGAGCCTCACCTCCTCTCCGTAGGCCGTCTCATCGTTGTTGGTGATCAGACCCACAACGGCGGTATCGTCAGCAAACTTTATGGTAGTGTTGGAGCTGTGCCTGGCCACACAGTCGTGTGTGAATAAGGGATACAGCACCGGGCTCAGGAGCTTCCCTGTGGAGTGACAGTGTTGAGGGTCAGTGGGGAGGAGGTATTTCAGCCAATCCGCTGACACATACAAATATTCTATATGTATTCAAAGGGAAAAGTGAAAACAAATGTGTACTGTGTTAGGGTTGCGTTATTATCGTTATTAGCACACGACTGTCGAGGAACCCAAAAAATGCATCAGTTTTTGTTTTCCGCGCCTTAAATCCCACCACCGGCGTGCACGAGGCGTCTGTCCGAACGCAAAGACACCGCGAGGCGTCACACGGCTGTCACGTGTGCGGTAGGAAGGCGGGAAGAAGGTGGGACGGGGATTGGTCATGTGACCCACCACGTGACCTCCTCACGTGACACCGGAGTGGGGCCCAGCGGAGCGGGACCGACTCTGGAGAGGGAGGTGAGCGCGCGCTACCTTTTTCTCTCCCCCCCCTCCCCCCCCCCCCCCCTTCTTCAGAATCATTTCTCTAACCTGTCGTCGAGGTATTTTATGGCATTGTTAGTTTAACAGATTAATGGAATTCTAACATTTAATTAACATTCTGTCCGACGGCGGTTTCTGAAGCTTTGGTAAGTGACGACAGGAGCCTGGAGTAAACAGAATAGATGATGATGATGATGGAGGAGCGAGTGTGTTTTTCGTCGTCAGCTACTCTGAGAGCTCTAAATTTACTACTAAAATAATAACAACGACGACACCCAGCAGTAATAAAGTAATAATAATAATAATTCAAAAATGTTATTTAGTATCGCGTTATGTATCTTCGCGCGTTGCTGATGATCACATCATGATTAAATTTAGTTATTACTCTCCGATCATCTTGTTTTATACTGATCGAACTTCTTTCATTTTTACTTATTTTTAAAGAAATATGAATGATTGTCTAAACACACAAAATTGTCCTGTTCGCTTATCTCACTCTCCGTCCCGCGTCCGTGATGCCGGTGTGTTGTGCAGTTTCTAGAAATGAGTTTGTAACGTATACAATGTGTAAGTTCACTATAGATAATATCTTAATATGTGTTTTTTTTTAATGTGTAATATTGGAAACCCTGAACATGCTCTCTTCTCATGTGGGGATCACTGTGTTACAGCAACAGTCTCTAGAGTCTATCACTGAGTCGGTGCGCGTGCGTGTCTGTGTATGTGCGCGCGCCTGTTTATGGCTCTGTCGTGATGTTTCCATGATCACAGTCAGTGGGGACACCTTCTGACCTGTGTACATGATGATGATGGTGAGGAGGGGGAGGAGCTGAGAGCCCTGCCCTCCTCACTGCTCATCTGCCTTGTCCACCTGCGCTGTCTCCCTCCTGCAGGCAGAACCTCCTGTGATGCTCTTTTCTTGCCAGAGAACGTGTTGACGGGATTCCCGACGCTGACTGCAGGCCACCAGGCTGACGCGATGGCGTTGCCAGGACGATGGACACGCCTGCAGGGGAGCAGCTGATGCAGAGTAACAGGTCGTTTGTGGGGGAAGACGCCGTGGCGGAAACGGACTGTGACCCAGCTCCTTGGGATGGATCCCTGAGAAGCAGCGATCCTGACTCTCTGTTCACACAACTGCTGGCTGGGGGGGGGTGGGTGGGTTTCAGGTGTAGTTTAAAGTGTTTTAACAGAATTATAGCTTTTTCTATGATGCACAGTCTTGGAGATTTACCTTTTGTTTGTACTTACGGTAAAAGGAAACTCACTGACTTAGTGGTGGCTCACAAGTGAAAAGACTCATGGTAAAAAAAAGAAAGACAGCTTCAGGATTGTGTTTTCTTTAACGTGCTTTGGTTTGGGAGCCTAAGTGTAACATCCCCCCATCTGCTGGAGAAGAGAGAGCACAGGGAGATGTGGGTCTAAACCCAGTTCTGGAACCGCAGCCTTTGGGAATTCTGCACACTGACAGCCTAAGTCTCTGCCTGCATTTCAACACATCACAAAGACCCCACTGGCGTGCCTTTTTATTTATGCAATTTTATACGTCTTGTCTAATGTCTTGACATCCTCAAAATATCAGAAGCAAGCCGTGTATCCTCTTCTAATTTAATGCAAAATTCTCAGGCATATTTAAGTTGGATTTCAAATACATGAAGGTGGGATAGAAGCTGGACCTATCGTCTGGACGGGATCTGAAGATCACCTTGCCTTGCAGCTCTTGAGTTGTCCCCTATTCCACGTTATTCCTATGCAGCATGTCCGCTCTGACGCCGTGTCTCTGAGGTGCTAAACCAAACAGACAGTCCCCGCTGGTTTAGGTGTCGCAGGCAGTTGCGTCGGCGTTCGGGATGTACGCAGCAGTGGAACACAGCCCCGTCCTCTGCAGCGACTCCAACATCCTCTGCCTGTCGTGGAAAGGCCGAGTGCCCAAGAGCGAGAAGGAGAAGCCTGTCTGCCGGAGGCGCTATTCCGAGGAGGGATGGCTGGCTACAGGGAACGGAAGAGGGGTTGTTGGAGTCACCTTCACCTCCAGCCACTGCAGGCGGGACAGGAGCACTCCACAGAGGATCAACTTCAACCTCAGAGGACACAACAGTGAGGTGAGAGATGAGCATCACTTTCCCATAAGGTCAGCAGCAAGTGGGCAGAAAACTTCTTTTATGCTTTCGTTTACTTTTTAAAAATAATCTTGGTGGTAATCTGCTGACTTTATAATTAAAGTAGTAGTACTAGTAAGGAACTGGAGAACTATATTTGTCAGTATCAAATCATGATAGTACAGTAGCAGTAAACTCATGTTTTGAAGTAAAAGCAAAGTGATCCCCCCCCCTTTGTTAAAAAATGGTTTGATAGTTTTTTAAGGAACAGAATTAGTGACCAAATGTTCTGCCACAGAATTAAAAACAACCTCCTCTCCTGCATTGGCTTTGTAAATAATTTTGCTTGTAATTGTCCTCACAGAAGAATTAAAAACAATATTAAGCGTGCTTCAGTGTTATGCATGTTTCGATCAGCTTTCTGCAGTTGAATGTTAAGGCAGGAGCAATTATCAGCATCATTCATTGTGCCAGTGAACAAAGTGATTATATTCACTGTTTTTAAAGCTATTAAGGAGTTATTTAATACTTATTTTTTGGGTGTAAGATACTTCTGAGATTCACATTTTTATTTTTGTGAAAAGTATAACTATTACTTGGACTCATTTCTTTATGAAATGAGCCAGCTTATGTATTGAGATGTGAAATCTTAATGAGGGCTTGTAGTTGGTGTCAATACAAGGACAAGGCAGCTGAAGATGCCCTGATTGCTGTTGTTCCCAGGTGTATGAGCTGAAATGTGTTTTTCTATTTTAGTCTCTCCGTAGCCTTTTCTGAAGCGCTACCCTTCTAATAAAGTAGGCTCCTCCCACTGAGTCTCCATCCCGGCCTCTGCAGTCTTGCTTGCTGGTGTCGTGTATGCTGTTCAGCATATGGCCAGCTCTGCTGATTTATTGACATACCTGCTGCATTGTGACTGCAAATGTTGGGAAGGATGGACATGATCACGTGGGTCCGATTTTACTTCAGCACCTTGGCCTCTCTGTTTTTGGGATCTTGGGAAGATGTAGAAGTTATGTATAACTGAGTTGGCAAACTGCACATTACCATTTCAAATTGATAACCAGAGGTCAAATTGGTTCATTCAGTTGCTGAAATTGGTTCATTTCTATGTAAATTACTAGTCGCTTTATTATTTTTATGCAAAATGAATTTTTTAAATTAGGATTTTTTTTCCCTTATTCCAATGAAGAGATGTCAGAAAAGCAGCTGAATGCCAGAGGCTTTTTTTAGGGAAATGGATGAAAGTTTTGCATGGGAAGCTGCCCCATCACTTTGCATGGCATCAACATGCGTGGCTCTCATCCCATACCCTGAGAGGGTTTGGAGTGTCTCGGGCTCCTCTTGGCCTCCATCGACCTGGCTCAGATCTCTGAGAAGGTGCCATCTGTCTTACGTAGCACTGTACTGGTACTCCGTATTGGACACAGATTCAATGGCCTGCAAATGTGCATTCACCCTCTTGGTTTTATAATTCTAATCAATGCAAAATGTGTCATCACCCCCTTTAAAAAATTTTTAATAAGCAGCATCACTTTCTTTGCAGAGTCCTCTTTCCTGAAGTTTCATACTGTTTCGCATTGAGAAGGTTTACTTAAAGATCAGTCTGCACTTGTTGCATACAAGAAGCTGTGTGCGCAAGTGTCCGCATGAGGTTAACCCCCCCCCGTGCCCCGCCCAGACCCTTTGTTTATCAGGTGGCAGCCATGTGCACTTTAATCCATTGTGAAGAACCAGTGATGTCACAGCAGCTCCAGCAGGAGGGCAAAGTGTAGGTGCGACTTAACATGAACAGGTGGTCATGTGGAGCCGACGTTAATTTGAGGGGGGGTGGGGATGTTCGGGGGGGGTCCCTGAAATACACGTTAGGACATACGGTCTACCTCACTTTTGCACACAGTGACCCAGCTCTGAGTTTTTAGTTTATAAAATAAGTTTTTTCCACAGTTGTACCAACACAGACTACTGGGTATATGACCCATGACAAACAGTTTTTACTCTAACATTTTTGTTTTATTTATGTGGGTTTTCAATGGAAAAATACCGAGAATAACATGAAATGGGTTTCTGTCCTCAGTATGTGCATTCAATTAGCATCGGTTCTTGTGCAGACTCTAAAAACAGATTTTGTCAAAGTAGCTATTTTACAGATGAAAGCAATAAGCTCAAAAGGGTAAAGGGTTACTGTTTCTCATATTATTTTTGTGTTTCCTTCATGAACTGTGCTGTTAAGGGGAAAGCACTCTGTCTTTGCAGGCTTGCACAGAACCTGATGCACAACACTCCTCTGCCTCCTGTTCAAACACTTTGTCCTGGGCCTGGTGCCTCAGCCTAAAGGCCGTTTGTGTCATGAGAGCAGGCAGGTTGCATTTGTCCTGAGATACCTACCCTGGCTCTGGGTCTGAGATGTTGGGATGTGAGCTGAATGTGCGATCAGGCTGAAACCCTCAGAGTTTCTCAGCATTAGTCTGCTCTTCTCGCTGCAGGAGGTCCTCCCTGGATTGCGTGACAGATCTGGCTGTTTTTAGAGCAGCGAGCCAGGGCGCTAATCTTAGCAGTCCTTGCGACCGCTACTGCCTGTCCTGTCCTTTTTTCCTGCCCCATTGCTGTCTCAGGGGGTGGGGATTAGGCCAGGAATGGAAGCCTCATGCAGGGAAGCATGTGGGCATTGCCCTGCTCCTTACTACTGGACACGTGTCTCCAAAGTGGGGTCACTTCTGCTGTGGCCACTTTGTGCTTCTCTGCTACAGGACAGTAAGGGATATTTTGCGTGGTTCTGTTTTTAGGGGCCTCCATTAGTCTAAAAAGAATTGTTTTCCTGAGACCATTCAGAGTGACTGTATGAGTTCCTCACTCTGATGTTGGTCCTGATTACACGCAGTCCATGTTCATAATACTTCCATTCACATTTATCTGGCACTTTCCTCCGAAGCAATTATTTACTAATTTATACAGCTGGGTAATTTTACTGGAGTAATTTACAGTAAGTACCTTATTCAGGGGTAGTACAGTGAATCATGTTCAGGATTACAGTACTAAATTCATTTTAGGTCATCACTCAATTCATTCCAGTGATCTGGGTGAGCATCCGCATAGACAGCCGGACACAGGAATCAAACCCATGACCTTTGGGTCCAAAGACAGTAGCTCTAACCACTACACTATTAGCGGTGGCTATTAAATCAGTAAGTGTATTATTTTCAGGTCTAAGGGATTAAGAAAATATAGAAATGACAAATTAGACTAAATGTTGGTAGTTATGTATCTTATTTAATTTGCTTGTTAGATCTTCAAGCAGTGAGTGAGTAACTGTAGTTCCCACAAAATTTAATTAACACATGTTTAAAAATAAATGAGCACAGTGTCATAAGCTTCTAATGTTTATTGATATGTATTGTACACGAATGATGTAGAAATCTTTCTGTTACTTGTAAAGGGTTAGTGGTTTTTTTTTTTTTTTTAATGGGGTGTGAAGGAGTGGCCAAGAATTTCAGCTGGGTTTTGTTGTGCCTTTTCTTTGCAGGTAGTACTGGTGCGCTGGAATGAGCCGTTCCAGAAGCTGGCGACATGTGACACAGATGGCGGCATTTTTGTGTGGATCCAGTATGAGGGCCGTTGGTCCGTGGAGCTTGTGAATGATCGTGGAGCGCAGGTAAAACAATGACAATGTTTTTGGAACTGAATACCTTACTTGAGCCTTAGCACTGCCTGCAGCTTCTGTCTTATATGAAACCAAACAAGTGAGCTTTTTTGTACACCTTTATTTTCCTTTTGTGGTTTCAAACACCAGTTGCTATGCTGCTCAAAGTGTGCCAGGTGTGTTCTGCGTTTCATGGTATTAAGTGTACTTCTCCTGCTTGTTCTCCCAGGTGAGCGACTTTACCTGGTCCCATGACGGCACACAGGCACTCATCTCCTACCGAGATGGCTTTGTGCTGGTGGGCTCCGTGAGTGGCCAGAGGCACTGGTCCTCGGAGATCAACCTGGAGAGCCAGATCACCTGTGGAATTTGGACGCCAGATGACCAGCAGGTGCGTGAGTGTCTGGATAGACTGTCCATTTGCCCGATAGGGAAGGCTTTTGCTACCTCAGCTAAAATGGTGCCGACTGTTCTCTTTAACTGTACCACAGAGAATTATAGTAGGATGCCAGAACCAAAGAACCATGTACAGTGTAGCTGTTCATATACATCCTGCATCAGTAGTGTCAAGTCTTGTTACAGAGCACTTTTCACTGGCAGCAAATAACAAGTTATAGATCTTTAAAATTTGCAGTGAGATTGATACATTTACATTTATAATTTAAGGTGCCTATTGGTTTGAATCCTGAGCTCATAGCTGTGTAAGGCTGCTGCTGTTACTGGGAATATACAGCAGTGTTTATTGCTCTTTCTTTTCGGTGTTATACAGCAAGCTAAGATCAATTAATAGTTAATTATAATTTGTGCACAATTTTTGATAAATGTAATTAAGTGAATTTAGCTTCAGGCCCTGTTTCATGTCTTTGTGTCACTGTGAAGCAGGCTAGGTGTGACACAATGCAATTGGTAATGCCGTGTCTGGGTGTGTGTGCTATTGTATTTCTTATTGTCATGGGCGGATGGAACTGAGGCCGGAGGGTTTCGGTAGGTGTGTGTTTCAAGTTCAGCATTCAGAGGAAAGATCCTTCCCATGACATTGGACAGCAATGATCAGTGAAGTTTGCTTTCTAAATGGTTCCCCACTGACTAGAGCGGTTTGTTCACTTGCTTAGGTGCTCTTTGGCACGGCCGATGGCCAGGTCATTGTGATGGACTGCCACGGCCGCATGCTCGCCCACATTCTGCTCCATGAGTCAGACGGCATCGTTGGCATGTCCTGGAACTACCCCAGCTTCCTGGTAGAGGATAGCAGCGAGAGTGACACGGACTCGGATGACTTCGCCCTGCCCCAAGGTACCTGCCAGGCTCCTGGTGAACCCACTGGCCCCTGGACTCCTTACTACGTTTAAGCTTCTACTCTGTATGCAGTCTTCTTTATGTGCGCCTTTGTACAGAAAGTCAAGTTTTGTTAAACTTTGATTAGAAGTTCTTGGTGGTCAGATCAGAAACTGGGTCCATCAGAAGTAGCCCAAGGACACCATCCATTCCATTCTGAAAACATTTGTTATACTGCTGCAGCTGTTATCCCTGCTTCAACTGGTGGGAAGGGCTTTTTATACCACTGTAGTGACTGGGGTGGATCACACTGAATCAAGGTGATGCAGTAGAGCATGTTTCCTGCTGTCCTGAGTGCTCAGCAGTATTTGACCTCCTATCCAAGGCCATTTTAAACGTGTGTATTAATTACATGGTGTCATCAGTGTTCCTATTTAATGCATCTGTCACAGTGCTGAAATCGGTCAGTGAGAGTGCAACAAGACATGGCATTTTTATAGCGATCGACCAAAGAAAATGTATAGTTGAATGCATATTCTCCTGAACTGTGAGATTCTGTTCAGTGCTACTCTTTGCTGCTGGGTGGCTTCTATCCTCAAGGTCATCGCCCTGTTGCTAATTGGTCGTGCCTCTTAACTCTTGCAGTGCACCACCTGAAGCCACTGCTCACGGTCAGCTTCACGTCTGGAGACATAAGCCTGATGAACAACTACGATGATCTGTCCCCCACCATCATCCACTCAGGGCTTAAGGGTATGTGGGCCTGGCTGCTCTGCATGTAGTCGTGTGTGCTTGGGGGTAGACTTCATTGTTCTTTCTTCCCAGATGTGGTGGTGCAGTGGTGCTCCCAGGGAGACCTGCTGGCAGTGGCTGGGATGGAACGCCTTTATCAGACCTCTGACCCTACCTGCGCCCCGCTCCCTAAAAATGCACTTGTCAAGTTCTACAATGTGCATGGAGAGCACATCTACACCCTAGAGACTCCTGTGCAGGTGAGCTTCTCTTTTGGGTCTGCACACCATGATTTGACTACTCCCAGTAGATTATACTATATATAATAATTTAATAGGGACAGCTGGTAGCATAGTGGATAGAACTACTGCCTTTGGATCCAAAAGTTGCAGGTTTGATCCCCACCTCTGGCTGTAGGACCCTTGGGCAAGGTACTAACACTAAAATTGCTCCATTAAAGTTTCCCAGCTGTATAAATGGGTGAATAATTGTAACCTTAACATGTAGGTCACTGTGAAGAAAAGCGTCAGCTAAATGAATAAATGTAACGTGTGTAATGTATACTCTCCTCTCCTTTGCCTCTGATTTGTTCTTCCTTTCTTCACCTCTTGGACTGCTGAGCTGGATTCAGTTTCAATGACCCAGGAACAGTGTGCTCTCGCACTCCATAACCTTTTGGGAGTATAACGACACCACTGCACTAGCTTGTCATTGTGCCATAGTAAGCTGGGCTGTAAGGTTGACTCTGTAGGCCGCTTCCCTTCCAGCGTCCCATCAGCACCCTCTGCTGGGGCCACCGAGACTCTCGGCTCTTCCTGGCAAGCGGGCCAGCGCTGCACGTGGTGCGGGTGGAGCACCGGGTGGCCAGCCTCCAGCTGCTCTGCCAGCAGGCCATTGCCAGTACGCTGCGGGAAGAGAAGGATGTCAGCAAGCTGAACATTCCTGCTCGCCTTTGCGCCTATGTCTCTGCTGCCTTTGCTCCCACCATCAAGGTACTGGCTGCTTACCATCGGTGAAGTGTCAGCCACACTTCTGCATGCTGTCATTAAGCCCTTAGCAACTCACCCCTTTCTCCCTTTATGTAGGTGTACTTTCCACTGGGTATTTCACTTAATCCAATATTTCAGCAATTATGAAATTCTGAAATTAACAAAAACTAAATAATGTTTTATAATTTCTGTCAATTTTGCTAGTGAACCAACAGAGAATTTATTTTACTGGAACAAGTAACATGAGCTCTAGGGTACAACATGTTATCGTTGGTTGTTAAACTTATTTGAATTGTGTGATGGATTTAATTAACATCCCTGTAAAGCCTAGTTAAGGGCTCAGATAGTTTGTACTATCTCAGCACCCTGTGAGAACCAGGGTTCCCCACTCCTAGCTTACAGTAACCAAAGAATGTTCCACCTCCCAGCCTCCCATTCCGGACCCTAACAACATGCGTGACTTTGTGAGCTACCCCATGGCCGGAAATGAACGGTTCCACTGCACCATGAAGCGCACGGAGGACAACCCGGAGGTTGGCGGGCCCTGCTACACCCTATACCTAGAGTACCTGGGGGGCCTGGTGCCCATCCTCAAGGGTCGCCGCATCAGCAAGCTGCGGCCAGAATTTGTCATCATGGACCCCAAGACAGACGGCAGAGCAGGTAGCTGGGTCGCGGCAGGTCCTGACACTGGGCAGTGCAGGAAAGGAGCAGTTCAGACAAGTGATGATTGTCATGCTTAACTTCATGAGGAAAAGTACAGATACGGTAAATGTAACAAGCATGTACATGGTGGAAGAAGTGAGGTCCAAGGGTACCTTGGTGTGTCATTGAGTAACAATGTAGTAGTTCAGTTGTGATTACCAGCTTTGAAATTTTAAATTTCATTTAGCTAAGATAAACCGTTGAAATGGAGATTAGAACTGCAGGACTGAGTGATGTTCATCCAGTGTACTTTGTGTGTTCCTTGTTCCCCATCTGGTGGTTAGATGAGATCTATGGAAACAGCTTGATTTCGTCCATGATTGACAGTTGTAACTGCTCGGACTCCAGTGATATTGAGCTCAACGATGACTGGGTCGGGAAGAAATCACCAAAGATATCGAGGGGGAGCAAATCGCCCAAACTGCCAAGGTACCACGTTGCACTCTTATTTTATATATATATTTATTTATTTATTTGGCAATGTTGTAATGTACAGTGTGTTATAATTGATATTGTTGGTTTTTTGGTTATTGTAGTTGTCCCCCTGTATTTTCATGTGACTAGCTGCCAATGTTCTTTTTGCAATGCATGCTTATATATACTGTTTTTCTTTTTTAATCTTATATTAATTACCCTCTCTGTAGAGACTTAGTCTGTCCCTTTACCAACAGGATCAATATTGACCCTAGAAAATCCCCTAAGCTTTCTCGAGCAACACAGGAAGTGTCCCGGTCCCCACGCTTGCCTATTCGAAAACCTTCCATTGGTTCTCCTAGCCTGACTCGTAGAGAATTCCCCCTGGATGACATCACTCAGGTACAGTCAGTTTAAAAACGGTAATGTCGGGTGTTTGCACGGTGATGTTTGTTCATCTGAATTTCTTTTTATTTCTCTGTGGGACATTCTTTTGCAGATATCTATGTTGACAGAAGGGGTTTGCTGCACTTCAAGGGGAGAATTAAGCAAACTTGGGAAGTCCTGTTTGTCTGAACTTGTTTTTGTTTATGAGGGCTGATCTCTTTATTTTACAGCACAATTACCTAGCTCAGGTCACGTCCAACATTTGGGGGACAAAGTTTAAGATTGTGGGTCTAGCTTCTTTCCTGCCAACGAACCTAGGAGCCGGTAAGTTTAACAAGGTGTTTGTGCAACTGCACAAAAACAATTCATGTTCTTGTCTAGGAGTTATTGGTATGCTACAGTGAAACATGATTTAATTGAACAGGAACAAAAATGAAAAATATGTTCTTAGGAACTGTCAGTGTGATACACCACAGATTCTGTTTGTAGACTGTTACCATGCCAGCCCTGACAGGGGATATGTCTTAACCAAGACCTTCTCCAATATTTTTCATCCCTTCGGACAATATGTTAATGTGTAAACCAACCATTTATTACCAGTTAAATTCTCATACACATTTCTCCAGAGATTGTTGGGGGCAGCTGGTAGTATAGTGGTTAGAGCTGCTGCCTTTGGACCCAGAAGTTGCAGGTTTAAATCTAATCTCCAGCTGCAGTACCCTTGAGCAAGGTACTTACCCTAAATTGCTCCAGTAAAGTTACCCAACTGTATGAATTGATAAATAATTGTAAGTAGCTTAGCGTTGTAAGTCACTCTGGCGAAAAGCATCAGCTAAATGAGTGAATGTATTGAGGAGACTTTGGAAGAGTCTAAAATGATTTTCTTTAGACCTCAGTAGTAGAGAGTCTCTCTTCTGTGGGTCTAGATTTTCCCCAGTGTTTGAAACTCAGTGAACCGGGGGTAAAATTGTAGATGTTGCTCCGATATCAGGTAATGCTTATTTTTGTAATAAGAGTTGTCAGTTGTAAAGTATGGGAATAAGTAAAATGTGTGGTTTTTTTTTTTTTTTCTTTTTTCTTTTTTCTTCAGTCATCTACAAGACGAGCCTGCTACACCTCCAGCCTCGGCAGATGACCATTTACTTGCCAGAGGTGCGCAAGATCTCCATGGAATACGTTAACCTGCCTGTCTTCAGTCCCAATGTCTTCAGTGAGGATGAGGATGATTTGCCAGGTATAACAGCAGGTGGTGTAGTGGATAGAGCCACTGTCTTGTATTCAAAATATCCAAATTTGAATCCTTCTGTAGTACCCTTGAGCAGAGTACTGATCCTAAATTCCTCTAGTAAAAATTACCTGGTTGTATAAATGAGCAAATAATTGCAAATATTAATATTGTAAGTTGGTTTGGAGAAATCATTGAAGACTAAGTTGACATCTACATAAATAACCGAATTGAAATGATTTGACTCGCAT
Source organism: Scleropages formosus (assembly GCF_900964775.1). Classification (NCBI taxonomy): domain Eukaryota; kingdom Metazoa; phylum Chordata; class Actinopteri; order Osteoglossiformes; family Osteoglossidae; genus Scleropages; species Scleropages formosus. The sequence goes on from NC_041806.1 coordinate 50,296,033, forward strand.
TAGCGAACTCAGCTGATTAATTGCAATTAATGCGTGACTATGGGGTCTATATTGCTCATCACGGCATACAATTTCTGTTTACAGTAACAGGACCCTCAGGAGCTGCTGATGACAACCCCCCATGTACAGTCAACATCCCCATTGCACCTATCCACAGCCCTGCCCAGGCCATGTCCCCTACGCAGAGCATTGGCCTTGTCCAGTCCCTCTTGGCCAATCAGAATGTTCAGCTGGACATCCTCTCCAATCCTACGGCAGCTACAGTGGCCGGAGTCTCTGAGCAGGATGCAGTACTGACAGCACAGTACACAGTGCCCACTAGATACTCTAGCCCTGGACAGGTGATATTTGGAGGTCTAGAAGTAGGACGCCTTGTAGTTGGGCCTCAGACTCCCCTTCAACAGCAGCAACAGAATCAACAACCACAGCAACAGCAACAACAATCTCAGTATCAGCAACATCAGCAGCATCAACAACCACAGCATCCACAATATCAACAGCAGCATCAACAACCACAGCATCCACAATATCAACAGCAGCATCAACAACCACAGCAACAACCACAGCATCAGCTACATCAGCAGCAGCAACAGCATCCACTGCAACTGCAGCAACAACAAAATCAGCAGCAACACCACCTCCATCAACAGCAGCAACAGCAACATCTGCTGCAACAGTTACAGCAGCAGCAGCAGCATCTGCACCAGCACCTACACCATCATCAACAGCATTATCAGCAACAGCAGCAACATCACCAGCAACATCAACAGCAGCAACATATTCAGCAGCAGCAGCTGCAGCAGAATCAGCAGCAGATGTTACAGCAGCAACAGCAAATTCAACAGCAGCAGCTCCAGATTCAGCAGCAAATTCAACAAATGCAGCAGCAGCAGCAGCAAATTCAACAGCAGCGTCAACAGCAAATCCAGCAGCACCAACAGCAGCTTCAGCAGCATCACCTGCAGATGCAGCAGCTACAAGTCCAGCTTCCACCACCACTGCCCTCCAGCCAGCCTCCAGCTTCACTGCATCAGCTTCCAGGAATGTTGCAGGGCGACCATGGCCCAGAACGAGGGGAGCATGAGCATCTGCTGAAAATGAAGCCACTGCGTTCCATGCCACAGCTGGCTGAGGGTGACGCCCTGGTCTTCAGCGCCCCACTGGAACTCAGTAAGATGAATCCACCCCCGCCCTATCCAGGCACGGTGGCTGCAGCTGTTGCTGTAGTTGCAGCATCTGCCAGCACCGTAGGGCCACCGCCAGCCCCCTCCCCAACAGGGCCACCTCCACCTGTGGATCTGTGCCTGAAGAAGGGTGAGTTTTCACTGTACCCGCCTGCTCCCCCATATCAGACACCTCTGGGCTACGAGAGGATCACCACTTTTGACAGCAGCGGGAACGTGGAGGAGGTGTGTCGGCCACGCACTCGGATTGTGTGCAACCAGAGCTTGTATGCACTGCAGGGTCCTGGCTGCTCAGCCACCCTTAGGGTGACCTCTGAGGAAAAGAAAGTACAGCTCCCTTATGCCTCCGCCACCCTTAACCGGCTCACCGTGCCTCGCTACTCCATTCCAAGTGGGGACCCTCCCCCATATCCTGATCCAGCCAATCAGACAAGCTGTGGGCGGAGTCCTGCCCAGCGCATTGACAGCAGCTTGATCCATGCCACTCTGCGGCGCAGTGGTAGGGACGCAACAGTGCTCAAGGTCTCCCAGGCAATGGATGCCCCGAGGACTCTGCCCACCAAGTCCAAGGTGAGTGGTGCACTGGCAGCCACTTACCAGCAGAGGGCAACCACTGCCCTATACACCTGCAGCCAGTGCAGCAGCAGCAGCGGAGGCAGCGGCATTGCCGGCGGCACCATTATCCGGCAGGACTTCCCAGCAGGTGGTGCCCTCCAGCACAGCACGGTGATGGTTCACTCAAGCAGCGCCTCACCGCTGGCCTCTCAGTCCTCATATAACCTGCTGAGCTCACTGGACGGCACCCGTGACCGCACAGACTACGTCAACTCTGCCTTCAGTGAGGACGAGACTTTGAGCCAGCAGTGCCAACTGGAGAAGTCTCTGCGGCAGCTGGCCCTAGGAGAGGTCAGCCTTACACTCAAGCGACCCCCACCCTACCAATGGGACCCAGCCACCTCAGAGGAGATCTGGGTACCCCAGGAGCGGTCCTCACTGCCGGTTGCTCCCAACCACCTGAAGCCCCCGCCGCTCTTCCTCGCTCCAGCCCAGCACATGGACGTGTCACGATTGCCCTTTGTTCTGTCGCCCAAATCACCCAGCAGCCCTGGTGGCACTGGTGGGTACCAAGTGTCTCTGCCCTTCCCTACAGGCCCCAGTCCGTACACTGGGCCACAGCTGCAGCCCATGCAGCCGCCGCCGCCTCCCCCTGCGCAGCCCTGCTCTGCCAAGGAGCTCGTAACCCCCTTGCCTTTTCCACAGCAGGACCCCTCCATGGTGTTGCCTCCAGGCTACCCTCCACCTCTGGCCTGCTGCCAACTGCCCCCAATGTACCCGGGTAGTAGCTCTTGTGCTGCCTTGTCGCTGCCTCCCATTGCGCTACATCCTTGGAATCCTTACACCCTCTGTCCCCCCATGCAGAGCCCCTCAGGGACACTCCCACCCAAGACCCACATGGTGGTAGAGAAGCCTGTGCTCTCGCCTCCTCCCCCCGCTGACCTCCCGACTCTTGTGGCCTCTCCTGAGGCGGCGGCGGCTGCAGGGGTGGAGGTAGCCGACAGCTTCCAGGAGGTTCTGTCCCTGAGCGAAAGCCCCGTACCTCAGAGATCTGACAAGTTTGGCAAAAAGAGCCGCAAGAGGCTGGATAGCCGTGCCGAAGAAGCCAGCGTGTCTGCCATCACCGAGGGCAAGGCTAAGAAGGAGGGCCGCGCCCTGGGAGACTTCAACTCGCTCATCTCCAGCCCCAGATTGGGCCGTGACAAGAAGAAACCCAAGAGTCAGAAGGAGCAGCAGAAAGCCAAGAAGCTGAACAAGACTAGTGAGTTTCAGGACAGCTCGGAAAGCGAGCCGGAGCTGTTCATCAGCGGCGATGAGCTGCTCAACCAAAGCCAGAGTAGCAAGAAGGGCTGGAAGAGCAAGCGTAGCCTGCGCACTGCCAGCGAGCTGGATGACTTCAAGGGCCGCAAGGCTAACGAGAAGGAGGACCGTGGCCTGGGCAGCCAGGGCTTCGTCTATGTCATGGCAAACAAGCAGCCGCTGTGGAATGAGGCCACACAGGTCTACCAGCTGGATTTTGGAGGAAGGGTCACGCAGGAGTCGGCCAAGAACTTCCAGATCGAACTGGAAGGAAGACAGGTAAGGACAAAAAAAAGACCAAATGGCGTCTTATGCTCATGACTGTACTACTTGTAGTTTTGCTCAAATATCGAATGGTGTTTTCATTAGAGTTCTTCTACTGAGTTGGTCTTCATCGGTATTTTTGATTACACTTGCAGGTGATGCAGTTTGGGAGGATTGATGGCAACGCCTATATCCTCGACTTTCAGTACCCGTTCTCTGGCGTGCAGGCCTTTGCCGTCGCCCTGGCCAATGTCACGCAGCGGCTAAAGTGAGAATCTGCTTCGCTCCACTTCATGGTGCCACCCAGGAGCAACTCGGTCCGTTTCCTCTCCTGTGTTCATAGCCGTGGAAAGATCCGACTCTACTGACCTGGAAAGATCCGACTCTACTGACCTGCAATACGCACAGCTGCCAAGGGGGGCAGCAGAGTGCCGGGTTACGGGGGTGACGGACACGTGATGTGGTCACCAGTGTGGGACGTGGGCTTCATCTGTTTGTACTTGTTGCAAATATGTGCTGGCCAAGGTTGCTGGGCTGGTGGACACACACTTTCCTTACTGACTGCCTTATATGAGTTTTCTTTCCTATGAATACTGTTACATTAGAGTTTTTTCAGTCCGGTTTTTAAACACACCAGTAATACTTGAAAACTGTATCTGGAAAATGAATTGCTTACTTGCAGATGTTACAGGTACTTCTGGGCACTGAAATCGATAACTATGACGTTTAGGAGAAATTGATTACAATTTTTAGCTTTATAAGAAAGACATGTTTTGTGTAAGGCTTTTTTTTTTTTTTTTTTTTTTTTTAAACAGTTAGAATTTAATTTTTGCAACAGTTGCGATGATGGATATGGAAGAACCATTTTGGACTTTGTGTTTTGTAGTCCCAGGATTATCACTTGAAACAGGAAAACTTTTTAATTTCAGTGGTGGTCATTCATTCTGCAAGGATTGTTGGAAGGATTATGTTGGCAGAATCCATCTGGATCTGTAGTTCAGCACATCTGCTTCAAAGTTTTGTGTTAATGATTTCAAAATGTATATACTGTCCAGATTATAATTGTACATTTATTATGTAGCATTCGGTGATCTTAGTACCTTGTTTACAAAAATAATTTATTAGAGAGGCAGGAGGATGAGTTAAGGTCCTGCTTTTGGAAGGGCATCAATTTGAAGTTGTGACGGTGGTGCTTGTGGACATTCCGGTGTATGTGCTCTAGTCGTTGAATGACAATTTCAGCAGCAAAAGATCTGTCGTCTCCCGTCACTTCTGTGAAGTGATTTGGTTCTTTTGCCGACTCAACATAAACTCGGACGTGTAAGCAAGGTACAGGAGATGATGTACATTTCACCTGTTGCTTCATACCTTTTTACCGTGTAAATTCTTGTCAAATATCGGTGTCATTGTAAACAGGTCTAGTGCATGAGGCAGTTTTTAAAAAAAAAAAAAAAGTTTCTCACCTTGATTGGATATGAAATGGCTCAATGTGACAATGTAACACAATGCTGTACTTCTGTCTTTGAGGGGGAGATGCTTTCAGTCAGTGAGTCGCGCATGTGATGCTGGAGAAGAACTAACTTCCCCCAAAGGCGAAGAGAACGGATCAGTTATACAGTAACCCCGATTCAGATTTGTTTTGACAAGGAAATGCGTTCTTGTGTCCTCCGGTGGTTTACTTAGGTGTCCGTCTGAGACGGAGTTGCTCAGGCTTAGGGTCACTGACTGCGGCGGACCCACCCATGTGACTACTTGTGATGGTCACAGTTGATTCTCGTGATGAGCTGTTCAGAAATGGTTCTGAAATCCTCGAATTGGGATCCGGCTGTTTAATGATGTTTCAGCCGTCATGGTTGTCCTCAGGTGCATGCCTTAACACCGTCGCTGAATGCTGTAAATGGAGGAAGTCGCCCCAGTCGTGAACACACGAGTGTCAAGTGCTGCGTGTCGACGCCCTCCAGCACACGTGTCCGTAGCAGCGTGGCCCGGTTCCTTAGAGGCGGACCCTCACAAGGTAGCCTAGCCACGCTCAGGCTGGAGCCATTCCGGCACGTGGTGGGTTCTGCTGGCGGCGACCTCATGTCCTTCTGATGCTCTTGGTTCGATATGTTGCTAGGCCACACCTGGGCCTACAAGTTTGCAGAGTCACACCTGACTGGGGCTCATTATACTCACAGGAAGTGTCGGCTGACCTGAAGTGCTTCAACTGCGTCCGCTTTCGTTCTTTTCTTTTCCGTACAATAACGTAGAGCTCGGTAAGGTGGTGTAGACAAGAACAAATGGTACGGAAGGAGGGTCAGCGTCGGCCTGGAGTGGTGCGTGGGACGCGGAACGTTGCGTGATATTTTAGTGTCCGCTTCAATCCTTGTGTCGACTCTTTAGTTGTGCAATATTTTAGACAAAAGCTGTTTGTTCTTCGCTGTTACATTTCAATGTGACTTTTGCAGAAGTCGCGTGAAAAATTGTCGTGAGGAAACATCTCATCCACATATTAGTTCTTACATTTTATTTATACAGGTTATTTCTTATGCTAGTTACTGTATATAATTTGTGGACTTGCTGAACAAGTGTATCGTGTAAGACTGATGTGGGGCGGCGCCGTCCCGTGTGCCCGAGTGTTCTCGTCTGTGTGTTTGCGCAGGGTTCGTCTGTTTGGTGGAGTCGGTGTCCAGCGTGAGGCTCCGCACATCCCAGTGTTATCTATTTATACGGTAAAATATGGTTCTGTCCGCATGAGAGCCCATAAAAGCGAACACTTCATTTTCCGCATGTTCATATTTCACTAGTGCAGGTAGCACCCTCATGTGTTGGTTGATAGGTATTTATTTCAAGATTTCTACGAAGACACATTACCGATTCCATGAATGACGACCTATATGAGTCTCCTGTAAGAGTTAGGTTAACCTTTATTTTTCACTTTGAATTGATGAAGTAATCTGTATTGGACAGTGTAGTTTGTGGCATTTGAGTATAACTGTGCTTCATAGATGTAGGCTTAAAGAAAATACTTGAAAAACCAAAATGAGGATATTATTTGTCGGATTTGGTGGCTGAATGTCAGTAGTTTGTGTTTATAAGGCATGCCATTTAAATTATTTTGCAGTTTTCTGTGTTTCATGTTTTAGAGTAACGTGACATGGGGGGGAGATAAAGCATGTTAATGTTGAAACAGATGTTCCACAGTGTCTGGTCCTGGAGACCTGGAGAGGTAGGCCTGTCCTCCTTTCTGTCTCTAGGTCTTGTACCCATGATGCACTTGGGTTGGGGACAGCAGGTGAGGAATGGTGATTCTAATTTTCATTTGTGAAATGCTGTTTGTGAGAAGGAGGAGCTCGGAAAGGTAAATTTTTTTTTTTTTTTTTTTTTTTTTCTCTCCTCCTGATTTGCAGACCTGAGATGATTCGGGTTCCAGGTTCTGTCTTGTACTGTAAAACACATGATTTGATCTTGTTGAGCTCATGTTTTGGTTTCTTTTGTTTCCCTGGAAGTTGTCAGTTGTTAGCTGTTGCTTAATAAAAAATGTGCAGGTTAAAAATGTCTTTTTTTTTTTCTTCATTCTGGAAGATCATCCTGATTATTTTCTTCATTCCAGTATAATATTAACCAATAACCTATATGACACCTTTGTCTGGTGTGACCAGTGGTGTTTAGGTTGTACAAGCTGTGTGTCAGCTCCTGCACTCTCACACCCGAACCTGTTAGCAACATGTTTTGTTCTTAACTCCAAGGTCACTTTTACCACAAAGATACACAATTAATAGAAAATTAATAATATCAACATCCCTCTTTCTTTGTGGATTAGGTTCTGTTAAAAAAAAAAAAAAAAAAACTGCAATAAAGCTATAATCATATGATTAACATTTTATTCAATTTCAACTATTCAAATTAAACGTAATTTTAATGTTACCGAACATAAATACATTGTCTCCACCGACTCCTGATGCCAACTGTTGTTCAGTTCATGTGTCCAACGTTCCTCATCTTCTCATTAACCACAGACAGGGCTGTAAATGATGGAAGGGAGTTGAGCTGAGGTGGTTCCGCTCAGGTTTGTTATCTTCACTGAAGAGATTTTTCACAATTACATTCTTTCAAAAGCTGACACTTTTCTCCAATGCCATTGACAGCATTTCTCTACTTACACTGATTTACCCACTTATACGTGGGTAATTTTAACTGGAGCATGGATGGGTAAATATTTTTATCGAGGGATTTTTAACCAGCGACTTTCCAAACTGAAGGCAATTGTGCTTCCAGCCTTCTTCTGAAATGGGGTTTTACTCATTTTTAAAAGATAGTTCATAAAATAAATAATTTAATGTATTTTATAACAGATTTTTTTTCTTTAACGGATCAGAATGTATTACCAGCTAGATGTCTGGCTCCTCACACTGTCCAACTCGACAGGTAAAAATTTTTCCATTTATCATTTCTGGCGATTAAAATCTTTATTCAATAAATTCTAAAATCTGTCATGTCAATGATAAAAATAAAACCAACTAATAGAAAGACTCCACCACAGGACCTTTAAGACACTAAAAGAGACCCCAAGGCTTAAAACCGTAAGTAATTAGATCATTTTAGACCAGAGATAAGTGAAGAAAATGAAATTTTAAGTAAATAAATCGGAAAGTAATTATATTTTTGAGAATTTACAACTGGGCCACTGGTAACAGGAGGAGATGGGGCGCTTAGCGTGATTTACCCCTTTATACAGCAGGGTATTATAGCTGTTTCCGTTCAGGGTAATGTAGTACAGCAGGAGGAGGGATTCGAACCCAGGACCTTAGACTGCAAGACTCGGACACCTCTAGCCACTAATTAGCGCACGAAGGCAGCGCATTGGTCCGCGGTAGCGCGCGCGGTGGCGCGCGCTCGCCCACGTAGCGCTCTCCGCGGTGCTGAACGCTGGTCACGCGGCGCGGCGCGCGCTCCCGTCGCTCCCGCTCTCCAGCCGCCTCTGTCTATCTGTCTTTTTTGTTTTTTTGTTTTTTTTTTTTTTTCTTTTTTGTGCCGTGGGATCCGCGGAAGAAAACGGACGGAGGGGAGCGAGCGGGGGGATGGAGCGGGATCCGGGGTCCGAGAGGCCGCTCTTGGCGGAGCTCAAGTGTTTGTGCCGGAGGATCGAGGAGGCGATTAAAGAGCTGAAGGAGGATCTGACGCCATGGAGGGACGAGCGCTTCTACAGGTATGAGGTACCCATTCATGCAGCCGTCATCGCCATCGCCATTGCCATTGCCACCATCATCATCATCATCACCGTCTTCATCATCATACCCCGAGCGAGGAGGGTCGCTGGAACACGCGTCTCTGCATTTATTTATATCCGCATGTTCAGTGCGGGCGCAGCGCTGCATGCTGCCTCTCCGGCTGTCGTTCTTTGTGTCACCTTTTATTAATTTTGTTTTCCCCTCCGGGGCCCCTCGAAGATATAATGAGAACCCTGGTGGATTTCTCCAGTTTGTCTTATTATTTTTTGCTGGGAATCGGACATCGCAGCCTCTGCAGTGACAGGTGACGGGGTGCAGTGAGGGCGCTCAGCCACCAGGGGGCGGTTATGTCACCATTTCCCCGCTCCGTCACACTGAACGGGCTGCGCTGCAGCGCTGCAGCGCTGCGCACTCATTTACACGGTATTCAGTACTTGAACACGCAGGTGGTGAGTTCATTATTAAATAGAGTAAGAGCAGACAATATCATGAAATATACCCGGGAGGGGTGGGCAGCCGCTTGGACCCGCAGAGGTTCATTTTTCTCCCAGTGCCTTGGCCTGCTTTTCCTTTGATCTCTTGCCAATTGACTTCTTTCAATCATAATATTGATATTTGCACGCTGCCTGATTTATTTACTGTCCCGTAATTACTTTGTCTTTTGCCTCATCTTATTATCGCCTGTTATAAGTATGAGCCGCTCTGTCACCCTGTTGAGGAGGAGGGCTGTGTAGAAATAAAGGGAACTGAAAGAAGGGATTTAAAATGTTATTCATGTCCCAACTACAGGGTGTGTCTCTCTACCCGCAGGCAGCGGAACATCTCAGCTGTGTCACGGCTCAGTGACGGTGATTACTGATGCTCAGTGGTGAATCCTGCGCCCACACAGGGCTCCGGGATCGAACGCGTGTGCGTGTGCGCGCGCGCGCGCTGTTAAGAGGATGCTCAAGCTCATGGAGAAGCTCAACTGGTAGATGTCAGGGAGAGAAGTGAAGGTGGAGCGGAGCGGAACCACGTGGGCACCCGTAGGTCAGGGTGGGGGTGTTGATGTGCGCCGTGGAGACGTGTGTTGCAGCGAGGACAATGATTTGTCATTTGATTGCTGAATATATAATGCGCGTGAGATGAGTACATGAATGAATCTTCTGGATGAGCTGGACGTCGGGAAGAGTCAGTTGGACCTGGATATAACAAGGTCTCGACCAGGAGTCCGTTCGAGCAAAAATTGTCGGTAGAATTGCATTTTACGGAATTTATGGTGGGCGCGGTGTAAATGCAACCTCTTACTCATACAGATACCGGCCGCCTTGGAGAGCGTCTGGGAATCACTTCCGCTCTTTCTCTGTTTTTCCCCTCTCACGTGACGGGTGAGCAATATGGCGCGGACTTGTGACGTACGATGACGTGTACCGCCGTCGCGCCATTGTGACGTACGCGGATATTGGAACGGGTACGCGGATGTATGGCGAGCTACAGAAATCAGTTGTAAGGTAGTCGGCTCTCCCTTTCTGAGCCCGCTGGCGGAACGACGATGGATCGGTGAGTTTAACATCTGCTGGAACCATAAAAAAATGTTTCTAATTTCCGGGTTGACGACTCGCTTGGCAAGTTGTTGGGTGGCTGGACAGAGAGTCAGTTGTCTCGTTCTTCTTCAAGTTCTTCTCCGTCGTAGCTGAAGTTTTTTCGAGGGTAGAATGATCATGAATAAATGAAAAAAAATAATCGCCTGGACCACTGTCTGTGTCTGTACGTTAGTGATGCGACACCGGAAAAATTAATTAAGCCACCCTCTCTCTCTCTGCGTCGCACACACCAGCGTCAGCCGTCCCTGGAAACAAACATGGTCCACCTGTGTCCACCTGTCCAGCTGTTCATCTGTCCAGCTGTGTCCTCCACTCACTCACTGCTCTAGTACTTGTGCATCCGATCATCGTGTCTGTGTGTCTGTCTCACTTTTTTCTGCCTCCAGTTGTTCCCCTTCGCTCAGGTCAGGAGGCAGTCGTGTACTCCGCACATTATAATAATTATATTTTCTGGAATTTTCATTAATTAATATTTCCTTATTTATGTGACACTTTTTTTTCCTCCCTCCAAAGCGACTCCAGTTAATCTGCCTACACTTATTGACCCATTTTTATATAATACAGCTGGATTATTTTACTGGAGTAATCTAAGGTAAGTACCTTCAGGGTAGCTGGAGGTGGGATTCGAACCTGCAACAGCAGCAGCTCTAACCGCTACAGTACCAGCTCTACCAGCCCCTTTATTCAGTTTTTCAAAGATGGATTACTGGTGAAGTAAACAGACCCTAAAGTATGTATTTAGCTACAGTTTTTTTAGGTGCAGCTCAGCGTGTGTGTGTGTGTGTGTGTGTTTGTGGGGGCTCGGCTGGGAAGACAACCTCAGTGTGTTTGCTCTCTCCCCCCCTTCCAGGCTCGCCCCGATGCGCCTCTACACGCTCTCCAAGCGACACTTTGTGCTCGTGTTCGTGGTTTTCTTCGTCTGCTTCGGTCTCACCGTCTTCATCGGCATCGCAGGTGG